>NC_057810.1:529986457-530286457 GCF_018294505.1 Triticum aestivum | reverse complement strand
TTCCTTGCCCAATGACGAGTGGGCTCGTCTCAAGCTTGTGTTGGTTGTCTCAGCAGCGGGTCATCTTCGAGCGGTGATACGTCTCCATCGTATCTATAATTTTGATTGTTCCATGCTATTATAACCGGATGCCTAGCCCGAATTGCTATTTTTTTGCCTATTTTAGTGATTCGCAGAGAAGGAATATCAAACGGAGTCCAAACGGAATGAAACCTTTGGGAGCGATCTTTTTGGAACAAACGCAATCTAGGAGACTTGGAGCAAGAAGCAGCCGAGGCGACCACGAGGGTGTAGGGCATGCCCTAGGGGGGGTGCCCCCTGCCTCGTGGGCCCCTTGTGGCTCCCCTGACCGACCTCCTTCGCCTATATATATCTACGTACCCCGAAACCTTCCAGGAGCACCACAAAAAACTATTTCCACCGCCGCAATCTTCTGTATCCACGAGATCCCATCTTGGAGCCTTCGCCGGTGCTCCATCGGAGGGGGAATCGACCATGGAGGGCCTCTGCATCATCACCAAGGCCTCTCCGATGAGTTGTGAGTAGTTTACCACAGACCTTCGGGTCCATAGTTATTAGCTAGATGGCTTCTTCTCTCTCTTTGAATCTCAATACAAAGTTCTCCTCGATCTTGTTGGAGATCTATTCGATGTAACTCATTTTGCGGTGTGTTTGTCGAGATCCGATGAATTGTGGGTTTATGATCAAGTTTATCTATGAGAAATATTTGAATCTCCTCTGAATTCTTTTATTTATGACTGGTTATCTTTGCAAGTCTCTTCGAATTATCTGTTTGGTTTGGCCTACAAGATTGATCTTTCTTGCAATCGAAGAAGTGCTTAGCTTTGGGTTCAATCTTGTGGTGTCCTTTCCTAGTGACAGCAGGGGCAGCAAGGCACGTATTGTATTGCTGCCATCGAGGATAAAAAGATGGGGTTTATATCATATAGCTTGAGTTTATCCCTCTACATCATGTCATCTTGCTTAATGGGTTACTCTGTTCTTATAAACTTAATACTCTAGATGCAGGCAGGAGCCGGTCGATGTGTGGAGTAATAGTAGTAGATGCAGGCAGGAGTCAGTCTACTTGTTGCGGACGTGATGCCTATGTACATGATCATGCCTAGATATTCTCGTAACTATGCACTTTTATATCAATTGCTCAACAATAATTTGTTCAGCCATTGTAATACTTATGCTATCTTGAGAGAAGCCACTAGTGAAACCTATGGCCCCCGGGTCTATTCTCTATCATATAAGTTTCCAATCTACTTTCTTTTGCAATCTTTACTTTTCAATCTATATCATAAAAATACCAAAAATAATTATCTTATCATATTATCTTTATCAGATCTCACCTTCGCAAGTGGCCGTGAAGGGATTGATAACCCCTTTATCGCGTTGGTTGCGAGGTTTTTGTTTGTTTGCGTAGGTACGATGGACTTGCATGGAGTCTCCTACTAGATTGATACCTTGGTTCTCAAAAACTGAGGGAAATACTTACGCTACTTTGTTGCATCACCCTTTCCTCTTCAAGGGAAAAACCAATGAATGCTCAAGAGGTAGCAAGAAGGATTTCTGGCGCCGTTGCCGGGGAGATCTTCGCTCAAGTCAAGACATACCAAGTACCATCACAAACTCATCTCCCTCGCATTACATTATTTGCCATTTTCCTCTTGTTTTCCTCTCCCCCACTTCACCCTTGCCATTTTATTTGCCCTTCTTTTGTTCGTCTTTTCATTGCTTTGATGTCTTACTAGGCTCGTTTGCTCGTTTGGTTGGAATAGTTGTTTATCTATTGCTAAACAGAGAACCTAAGACCTATGGATTCTCATCCGCTTGCTAATCTTTTTAAGAGATCCAATTATGATGAACCAATTGCTAGTGAGTTTTGTGCACTAGATTATCTTTATGAAGCTTTGCTCGAAATTTGTGAATCTGAAAATTATGATGAAGAAATTTATGAAGCGACTCACGATCACTCCTTGAATAAAAGGCATGATTGCAATGATTTTATTATGAATTATATTAATGTCAATTGTATTAATGATATGCAAAACCCTAAGCTTGGGGATGCTAGTTTTGCTATGTCCACTACTTGTTGCAATGATTATGATTGGGGTGACTCTTCTTATAATCTTGAAATTTTATTAAGCCCCATGATGAATATGAGATTGATAATAATGTTTGCAATAATACTGAAAGTGGGTTTGGAAGAGTGTCAACTTTAGATCCCACATATTTGGATAATGTTCAATCTTATGAAGTTTTTGATAAAAGTGGGTTTGGAGAGGTCATGACTTTAGTTAATGTTAATCCCACTATTTTGGAAGAGTGTCAACTTTGCATGCATGTGGATCATGTTGAGAATATGTTATGTGATAGATATTTTGTTGAATTTGCTTTTTATCCCACATGTAATTATTATTAGAGAGGAAAATATGGTTGTAGAAATTTTCATGTTACTAAATTACCTCTCTTCATGTTGAGATGGCTATCATCTCTTTGTTCTTCCTCGCATATGCTAGTTTTTGCTTGCCTTAATAATTTGTTTGCTTACAAGATGCCTATGCATAGGAAGTATGTTATACTTAGATGTGTTTTTCACATGCTACATGATGCTCTCTTTGTGCTTCAATTCTTGTCTTTCATGTGAGCATCATTGAAATCTCAATGCCTAGCTAAAAAGGCTTTAAAGAAAAGCGCTTGTTGGGAGACAACCCAATATTTTTACTTTATGTTACTTAATAAATAATTCATCTAGCCTCTTGTTATATGTGGTTTTATGTTTTAATTAGTATTTGTGCCAAGTGAAACCTATAGAATCATCTTGGGTGAAAGTTAATTTGATTCTGCTGAAAAACAGAAACTTTTGCACTCACGAGAAAAACTCTAATAAATCACAGAAACGTGATTTTGAGTTGATTCTTTTTGACTTAGATAAATAGAAAAATTTCCTAGGAATTCCTATTTTTGTAGGATTTTTAGAGTTCCATAAGTATTCAAAAGTTACAGATTGCTACAGACTGTTCTGTTTTTGACAGATTCTGTTTTCGTGTGTTGTTTGCTTATTTTGATGCATTTATGGCTAGTATCGGGGGGTATGAACCATAGAGAAGTTGGAATACAGTAGTTTTAACACCAATATAAATAAAGAATGATTTCATTACAGTACCTTAAGTGGTGGTTTTTCTTTCTTGCACTAACGGAGCTCATGAGATTTCCTGTTGAGTTTTGTGTTGTGAAGTTTTCAAGTTTTGGGTAAAGAGTTGATGGACTATGGAATAAGGAGTGGCATGAACCTAAGCTTGGGGATGCCCATGGCACCCCAAGATAATTCAAGGACAACCAAAATCCAAAGCTTTGGGATGCCCCGGAAGGCATCCCCTCTTTCGTATTCTTCTATCGGTAACTTTACTTGGAGCTATATTTTTTATTTACCACATGATATGTGTTCTTCTTGGAGCGTCTTGTATGATATGAATCTTTGATTTTTAGTTTAACACAATCATCCTTGCTGTACACACCTTTTGGGAGAGATACACATGATTCGGAATTTATTAGAATACTCTATGTGCTTCACTTATATCTTTTGAGCTAGACAATTTTGCTCTAGTGCTTCACTTATACTTTTTAGAGCACGGCGGTGGGTTTATTTGTTCAAATTATTGATCTCTCAGGCTTCACTTATATTATTTTGAGAGTCTTTTAAGAACATCATGGTATTTGTTATGGCTAAAAATTGGTCCTAATGTGATGAGCATCCAAGTTGGGTATAATAAAAACTATCATAGGAAGTGAATTGGATGCTATGATCAATTTGATGTTTAATAATTGTTTTGAGATATAAAGGTGGTAATATTAGAGTCATGCTGGTTGGGTAATTATGAAATTGAGGAATACTTGTGTTGAAGTTGGCAAGTCCTGTAGCACGCACGTATGGAAAAAGTTGTGTAACAAATTTATTGCATGGGTGCTCTTTTGATTGCCTTCCTTATGGGTGGAGGTCGGGGCGCGCGATGGTTAACTCCTACCAACCTCCCCCCTAGGAGCATGCGTAGTATTAGTTTGCTTCGAGGGCTAATAAAACTTTTGCAATAAGTATATGAGTTCTTTATGACTAATGTGAGTCCATGGATTATACGCACTCTTACCCTTCCATCATTGCTAGCCGCTTCGGTACCATGCATTGCCCTTTCTCACCTTGAGAGTTGGTGCAAACTTCGCCGGTGCATCCAAACCCCGTGATATGATACACTCTATCACACATAAACCTCTTTATATCTTCCTCGAAACAGCCACCATACCTACCTATTATGGCATTTCCATAGCCATTCCAAGATATATTGCCATGCAACTTTCCACCGTTCCGTTTATCATGACATGTATCATCATTGTCTTATTGCCTTGCATGATCATGTAGTTCACATCGTATTTGTGGCAAAGCCACCATGCATAATTTTTCATACATGTCACTCTTGAGTCATTGCTCATACCGGTACACTGCCGGAGGCATTCATATAGAGTCATATATTGTTCTAGTTTCGAGTTGTAATTCATGAGTTGTAAATAAATAGAAGTGTGATGATCATCATTATTAGAGCATTGTCCCTTATAAAAAAAGGAAAGGCCAAAAATAAAAAAAAAAGGCCAAAGAAAAAAAGGCAAAAAAGGCCCAAAAAGGGGGAAGAAAATAAAAAAAGGAAGGGGGACAATGTTACAATCCTTTTCCACACTTGTGCTTCAAAGTAGCACCATGTTCTACATATAGAGAGTCTCTTATGTTGTCACTTTCATATAATAGTGGGAATTTTTCATTATGGAACTTGGCTTGTATATTCCAATGATGGGCTTCCTCAAAATGCCCTAGGTCTTCATGAGCAAGCAAGTTGGAAGCACACGCACTTAGTTTCTTTTGTTGAGTCTTCATACATTTATAGCTCTAGTGCATCTGTTGCATGGCAATCCCTACTCCTCATGTTGATATTAATTGATGGGCATCTCCGTAGCCCGTTGATTAGCCTTGTCAATGTGAGACTTTCTCTTTTTTTTCTTCTCCACACAACCTCCATCATCATATTCTATTCCACCCATAGTGCTATATCCATGGCTCACGCTCATGTATTGCGTGAGAGTTGAAAAAGGCTGAAGCACGTAAAGTATGAACCAATTGCTTGGCTGAAACCGAGGTTGTTCTTGATGGGAGTATTTTGTGTGATGAAAATGAAACATAGCCTAACTATATGATTTTGTAGGGATGAACTTTCTTTAGCCATGTTATTTTGAGAACACGTGATTGCTTAGTTAGTATGCTTGAAGTATTATTATTTCTTATGTCAATATGAATTTTTATTTTGAATCATTTGGATATGAACATTCATGCCACAATTAAGAAAATTGAATTGAGAAATATGCTAGGTAGCATTCCACATCAAAAATTCCGTTTTTATCATTTACTTACTCGAGGACGAGTAGGAATTAAGCTTGGGGATGCTTGATACGTCTCCAACATATCTATAATTTTTTATTGTTCCATGCTATTATATTACCCGTTTTGGATGTCTATGGGCTTTACTATACACTTTTATATCATTTTTGGGACTAACCTACTAACCGAAGGCCCAACCCGAATTGTTGTTTTTTGCCTATTTCAGTGTTTCGCAGAAAAGGAATATCAAGCGGAATCTGTCGTGGAAATATCACGTCAGATGTCTTTAGTGTGAGGACTTAGTCGCGAGGCCAACGCATCTATGTGGTAGCTTGAGAGGGGTTGAGCGGAATCGAGAGACGCAACACAAGACAAGGGTTTAGACAGCTTCGGGCCACGGGAAACATCATCCAGTAACAACCCTATATGTTGTTTGAGGCTAGATCTCATTATCATCACGAGGGAGTCAGTCCATCTCGGACTAAGACTTAAACTATTTTGACTTCCCTTCTTAGGCTTCTTAACGTCTGTCGGTTTAACATGGTCTGCCGGTTTAACATTGTCTATCGGTTTAACATTGTCTGTCGGTTTAACATGGTCTGCCAGTTTAACATGGTTTGCCGGTTATGATTGACTTAACTTCTGCCAGTGTTACCATCTGTCTTAAAACCTGCCGGTTTACCACTCGCCGGTTTACCGTCTGTCTTTAGCCATCTGTCTTAATTGTCTGCCGATTTACCATTCGCTGTTTTACCAAGTCCCAGTCGGGTTATGACTCCGGTCGGGTCATACCGCGGGGTATATACCCGACAGAATCCAAACAGAATGAAACCTTCGGAAGCGATCTTTTTTGAATAAACGCAATCCATGAGACTTGGAGTGGATGTCAAGAAGCAGCCGAGGCGGCCACGAGGGTGTAGGGCACGCCCTAGGGGGGGCGCCCCCTACCTCGTGGGCCCCTCGTGGCTCCCCTGACCGACCTCCTTCGCCTATATATATCTACGTACCCCAAAACCTTCCAGGAGGACCACAAAAAACTATTTCCACCGCCGCAACCTTCTGTATCCGCGAGATCCCATCTTGGAGCATTCGTCGGTGCTCCGCCAGAGGGGGAATTGACCATGGAGGGCCTCTCCATCATCACCAAGGCCTCTCCGATGAGTTGTGAGTAGTTTACCACACACCTTCGGGTCCATAGATATTAGCTAGATGGCTTCTTCTCTCTCTTTGAATCTCAATACAAAGTTCTCCTTTATCTTCTTGGAGGTCTATTTTTGTGGTGTATTTGTCGAGATCCGATGAATTGTGGGTTTATGATCAAGTTTATCTATGAGAAATATTTGAATCTCCTCTGAATTCTTTAATGTATGATTGGTTATCTTTGCAAGTCTCTTCGAATTATCAGTTTTGTTTGGCCTACTAGATTTATCTTTCTTGCAATGGGAGAAGTGCTTAGCTTTGGGTTCAATCTTGCGGTGTCCTTTCCCAGTGACAGCAGGGCAGCAAGGCACATATTGTATTGTTGCCATCGAGGATAAAAAGATGGGGTTTATATCATATTGCCTGAGTTTATCCCTCTACATCATGTCATCTTGCTTAATGCATTACTCTGTTCTTATGAACTTAATACTCTAGATGCAGGCAGGAGTCGGTCGATGTGTGGACTAATAGTAGTAGATGCAGGAAGGAGTCGGTCTACTTGTTGCGGACGTGATGCCTATATACATGATCATGCCTAGATATTCTCATAACTATGCACTTTTTTATCAATTGCTCGACATTAATTTGTTCACCCACTGTAATACTTATGCTTTCTTGAGAGAAGCCACTAGTGAAACCTATGGCCCCCGGGTCTATTCTCTATCATATAAGTTTCCAATCTACTTTATTTTGCAATCTTTACTTTTCAATCTATATCATAAAAGTACCAAAAATAATTATCTTATCATATTATCTCTATCAGATCTCACTTTCGCAAGTGGCCGTGAAGGGATTGACAACCCCTTTATCGTGTTGGTTGCGAGGTTCTTGTTTGTTTGAGTAGGTATGAGGGACTTGCGTGGAGTCTACTACTGGATTGATACCTTGGTTCTCAAAAACTGAGGGAAATACTTACGCTACTTTGCTGCATCACCCTTTCCTCTTCAAGGGAAAACCAACACATGCTCAAGAGGTAGCAGGTGGGTGAACCTTTCCTCGCGCGCCGCGCGTCCCATGGCTGGGGCGAGGATCCCATTGGACATAACTGCACCAAACCCTAGCCCCCCATCCACAGCCACCCACTCCTTCTCACAGCTGCTGCACCATTCCTCCCTTCCGCCCCCTCCTCCTTCCTGGATCCCCACCACGGTGCCGACCTGCAGGCAAAGGGCGATAGCGGCGGCGCTCAGTTAGATATTTAGGACAGAGAAGATGAGAGGGAGAGAGAGGAGGGAGAAAGATAGGAAGAGGAGAGGAGGCACGGTGTCGTATGGGAGAGAGCAGGGGAGGGCCAAGAGGCCAGCGGTGTGGGGTGGAGCAGCGAGGTCGAAGACCGGGCAGCAGACGCCTCACGGGGTGGAGGAGAGGCCGATGGGCGGAGCCCTTCGCTCGCCGGACGTGGTGGCGCCAGGTTCCAGATCGGACGCAGGTTAGGTGAGGGCGTGAGGCCGATGGTGGTCCTTCTCAACCCGAGCTCACCTCACCCTCGTGGCGGCGACCAGCAGCTCGAGTAGGAATGGTGAGGGCTCATCAAGATCTGGTCGGCGCCGTGCTCCCTGACGCCCGCACACAGCGGAATGTCCTCTGACGGTTGAAGATGGTGTGCACGGGAGTAGCTTGGAAGATGTCAAGGTGAGCTTCTCTCAATACTTCTCCCCTTCACGCCCCTTGCAAATTTTTCTTGTTTCAGATCATATGAAAGTGAGTATAGTCTTGTTGGCAATTGCATCTGCTATTTCTTTCTTTGCTTTTTCCATTTCCTACAGGAAGATACAAGACATGTAATATCTTGATAGAAGAGAAAATCTACATTTTATTCATGTGAAAATTTAGGGTGGATTTGTGTTTTTCAGAAATGAGGCAGCCTTACATGTTGACATTAAGTTGACTACCAGTTTAAAATCTTATGTTTGCAAAGTGGTTCCTGGGATAACCCCCCCCCTCTCTCTCTCTTGATTGATATATCCATATATCACAGGGGAATGATAGTTACTTTTAACAGGGATTGGTGGTTTGTCACAACTTTTCTAGCTTCTTTTGTCCTCCAAATGATATAGAAGGCAGTCAAGTTGCATCCTCTAATTTCTCGTGATTTTTGTAGGACCTACTATGATGCATATTTTAAAGAGTGCATCTATTATTTCAGCCGAAAATTGATCTCTATTTGAAGGAGTGCATCTATTGTGCATCTACTCTAGAAGACAGCATGCTGTTTTTTATTCCATGCTCCAAATATTTCATCTCCGATTCATAGACATCCTTGAATTGCTTAACAATGATGGCATGTTTGGTGTTCATATTTTTTTCAACCAAATAATAATAGGTGCACTTGACTGTTTGAGGAAATGCTAGTTGAAAGCTAAATTCAGTTAGAATTAGATTTTTGCACGTGTGTTCTTGGTGCTTCATGTACGACCACATAGTAGGGACGCAATAAATATTTGTTAGCTAGGTTGCTTGCCTGATGAAGCTCCCATGTGGACCATTTACTACTCTATGTTATTGGAATTTGTTTGGAGTGTCTGCTCAGGCTGAAGAAATTCATGTCGCCTTCCTACATTTATTTCCTTTTATGCGTAAGTGCTACCTTTGGCAATTGCTCTATCCAGCCTATTAATCACCGAGAAAGGTTTTGATGCAATCTGCAGAATAAGCTCACATTATCGATTGCAGGATCAGAAGATGCTTTACACATGATTGTGTGATGCTCAGAGACATTTTGCACAACGGAAACTTCTTCTGAAGCTTGATCTTATTCAGGTGCCTAACTGACTACCGCTTCCTAGGCTGACTACCGCTTCCTAGGCATTTGTGCTTACCAGTATGCCGGAAACTTCTTGGGAAGCTCGTCGTTTCAGGTGCCTGACTGACTGCCGCTTTCTATGTTCATGCTTATTGGCAGCCTGATAGTGATTTTGGGCTGAAAGATTATTGCAAGCTTAGAATCTTTTAAAGGTCCTTATTGACATGGCTCATATGATAAACTTCCAGAATATTCATTTAACATTGCTATTTTTCTTTTTAGAGCCATATGATTTTTTTATAGAAACATGAGCGGAGTAAAATGGACACAACTTTTGGTACATCTGAGGTATAGAATCGGCAATCTTTGTTGAATGTTGTAACATATTTACAACTGGATTCAGTTATAATTCAGAAATAAAAGTCGTTCAAGTTTCGAACAGTTATATGATGTGGCATGTGCATGCTTTAGAGTTACCTTGCAAGTGTCGTGATGTTGTATACATATTTTTGTATCTATATGAATGTCGGACCCTGCATGATTGATCTTATTTTGTTCCTGTGTGAGAACTAGCTCTCCTTTAGTAGTGTAGTACTTTTATACTAAACTGAGTTAGGAATGGTTTGATTGCGCTCTATAGGATCGTGTGATTTCATTTCATAGAATGTTGTCATCTATATCTTGCTGGATGTATAGAACTATTGGTCATTTATTTCTCTCACACATCAATTTCCCCTTCCCTTGTGTTCTCTCTTTCCTCTGAACTATCTCTCTTTTCAGACCCTCTCTCTGTTACACATTTGCATGAAAAAACAAAAGTAAAAGGGAAAACTTACTTTGGATTCATATGGTGCAGACCAACAACAAAACAATTGTTAATGAAAGGTTTAAGTGCACATATACTCAAAACAAGGTCTTTTATCTAATTGGTTGGATAACTTCTTTTCAGGTCTATGTGGATTTCCACAATAACACTACCTCCAACTTTCTTGTTTCCCAAGCTCTGCATACAAGTTCCAAACTAGGTATGCCAATCTTGTTATCACTTGTTCAGTCGCGTTCTGGTTTATGCCTTTTCACCTGCATGTAGTGAGGCAGTGTGTGGAATTTAGGTGCTGGTTTGAACAAATTACAATGATGTAGTCCTGCAGATCAGTATAGATCACCGGCTTTATATTGTGGTCAGAGTGTTGTAAGTACTTTGGGAAACAAGTTTTGGGGTAAGTTTATCTACTTTCTCATGCATTTTAATACTTGATTGATGTATTCAGGCTGGGTTTCTGTGATCCAAAAAACCATCTGGCATGGCTTTATTTTTACATACAAAACTAAGTGTGGAGCAGTGTATATGTTCATTGCTTTCTTATCACATCACATTTGTCGGAGGTGTTGTATTGATTTGAAGGAAATGCTTTTATATTTCCAAGTTGATCAACTACACAACTTATGATCCTAAAGCCTTTCTTTAAAAGGGGCTGGTCAATGCAGCTCCATGTTGTGTTATCTTCCTATTGGGCTCTTTTTCGTTACTTAAAATGGTCAGATATCTATGATGTTAAATTCGTGGTTGATTGCTTATATCCGAAATAACTATGTTAGTACACTGAAGCCAATTTCTACCTTGTTAGTGAAGTTGGCTAAATAGTTTTTGCGCCACTAAGATATATATGTGCACTACATTCTAACCCTGTAAATTGTTGTGCTATTAGTTTAATCCGGAATATGATAATGTTACTACACTCTGCAATATAATTATGTTATATTTTGCTTTTGTCAGTTTGCTGGTCCATATTAATTTCCTCCAGCTTATTTTCACATCTCGTCATACTTACACCTCTCCGCTGATTGCCACCTATCATGGAGGGAGATGGCTTGGTCAGGACGTCAACACCCATCGGCAACTTCCGGCAGGCGCCATCCCGTTCTTCCTCCCCTTACTCTGATGCCTTCATGGCCAAAATCATTAGCAGGAGCGAGAAGGTTAAGCACCAATTATGGTTAAAGCTTTGTCTCTTTTGTGTACTATGCATGATTGATCTGATTTTGCTGGTCAGCTTACAAATTCAAGTAATACGACTATTGCAATGCATCTTACTACATGTGTATTTATTTGCATTGATATTTTCTCCTCCTTAGGCTCCAAATCATCTGTGGGTCATAAATTATTGTGCATTATTGATGATTAGTTTGCAATTTAAATGACAACAAGGTTGGGTTTTATAAGTGCAATGGCTTGAAATGTGACCTTCCACTCAAGAAATTTCCTTGGTGAGAAGCTTATGTGAAGAATGATGTAATTAAGTTAGCAATTTACAGTTCTCTTTGATAATTGTAAGTGAATTGTCAATGGCCAGTTCTCTCGGATAATGAGTTACTCCCTCAATTTTACAATAGAGATAATTTGTCAAAATTGTGTTTTTGTAATGTTTCTGGTCTTCTCTTTTCTTTTTCTTGATTTGTATTGTATACGCTACTCGCATATTTGAACATGCATAGGGCCTCTCAGTCTTTAACCCTGACTATAAAAATCCACTGATGGAAGGTGGGGAGGGCCGAGATGAACATCCGGCTCCCTGGGTCTAAGCCATCGAGATGGTAGAGATGATGTTTCCATGTCATCTACTCCAACAGCCGGACAAGGCATATAAAAACCATGGATCCTTGCTCCCCAGGCCGCAAAATGATCACAGTGATGTCTACGACCTCCTCCTAGATGTATTAATCTCAATCTCATGTTTGGTTTTCTTCCCTTTTCTCTTCTAATGATGTAATTTATTTTACTAAGATAACACCATGTTTGTTGTAATGCCTTATTTGATGTAAGATTCCTTTTCTACTTTGAATGAATTTACTGCATATATTTCTTATTTAGTTTAGTTCATCATTCAGAGATGGTGGAATATTTTTGTCCTTTACAGGTTAAATGAGCATTGCGTAGTCCTTCACAGGTTAAATGAGCATTGCGTAAAAGTATGTCTAAGTTCTCTTTCTTTAAGTGCTTCAAGTAAATGAAATTGTTTATTTCAAATTTAATACCTTTTAATAATAATCATAATGAGAGAGGGGTATGCTTCTCTCTCTCTCTCTCTCTCTCTCTCTCTGGGAAAATGTTACTTTAGACAACATGTACTAAGAAATAAAAACTCTGGAAATGTGTTTGAATCGCACAAAAAGAGTTTGTAGTTCTTATTCATACTTGAAACACGTGAGGCTCTACAAATTAAACCATGTTTTTAAGGCGCATATGGATTTAGCATACCACAACTAAACCGATTGTTTATACATGGCTTGTCCTTAGTAAGGAAACTATTTTCATTGCGGACATGGCTTTAGTTGAAGGTTCTTGCAGCATGAAACTATTTTCATCGACAACATGTCTTCAGCAGGTCTCTGCGTCATTTGGCGCAATGGGTCAATGAGTTGATAGAAAACAACATAGTTATGATGATATCTAAGGCAATGATCATGAACATGGGCATCACGTCCGTGTCAAGTAGACCGAAACGATTCTGCATCTACTACTATTACTCCACACATCGACCGACTCCTGCCTGCATCTAGAGTATTAAGTTCATAAAGAACAGAGTAACGCATTAAGTTATATGACATGATGTAGAGGAATTAACTCAAGCAATATGATGAAAACTCCATCTTCTTATCCTTGATGGCAAAAATACAATACATGCCTTGTTGCCCCTACTGTCACTTGGAAAGGACACCGCAAGATTGAACCCAAAGCTAAGCACTTCCCCCATTGCAAGAAAGATCAATCTAGTAGGCCAAACTAAACCGATAATTCGAAGAGACTTGCAAAGATATCAAATCATGCATATAAGAATTTAGAGAAGAACCAAATAATATTCATAGATAATCTGATCATAAATCCACAATTCATCGGATCTTGGCAAACACACCGCAAAAGAATATTACACCGAATAGATCTCCAAGAACATCGAGGAGAACATGGTATTGAGAATCAAAGAGAGAGAAGAAGCCATCTAGCTACTAGCTATGGACCCGAAGATCTGTGGTAAACTACTCACGCATCATCAGAGAGGCAATGGTGTTGATGAAGAAGCCCTTCGTGATCGAATCCCCCTCCGGCAGGACGCCGGAAAAGGCCCCTAGATGGGATCTCATGGGTACAGAAGGTTGCGGCGGAGGAAAAGTGGTTTCGTGGATCTCATGGATGTTTCAGGGTATAAGAGTATATATAAGCGAAGGAACTAGGTCAGGGGAGCTACAAGGAGCCTATGAGGTAGTGGCGCGCCCTACCCCCTGGACGCGCCCTCCTGCCTCGTGGCCACCTTGTTGCGTCTTCAACTTCATCTTTAGGTCTTCTGGTTTCCTTTTTGTCCAAGAAAGATCATCGCGAAAGTTTCATTCCGTTTGGACTCCTTTTGGTATTCCTTTTCTGTGAAACTCTAAAATAGGCAAAAACAGAAACTGGCACTAGGCTCTCGGTTAATAGGTTAGTCCCAAAAATAATATAAAATAGCATATAAATGCCTATTAAACATCCAAAATAGATAATATAATAGCATGGAACAATCAAAAAATATAGATACGTTGGAGGCATATCATGCCTGCACCTGAGTTCTTTCCACTCCTTGTATTTCGTCGCTTAGCAAATTCCTCAAGTTGAATTTCCTCAGTGACGAATCCTATCCTCCCCCCCCCCCGCCTCTAGTCGATATAATGCACTTTCAGCTACTACGAGTACCAGAAAGGTACACATCAATAACATATATATCAAATATACCTTTGTTTAATTTGCCATCCTTCTTACCTGCCAAGTATTTGGGGGAGTTCCGCTTCCAGTGACCATTTCCTTTGCACTAGAAGCACTCAATTTCAGGCTTGGGTCTAACTTTTGGCTTCTTCACAGGAGCGGCAACTTGCTTGCTATTCTTCTTGAAGTTCCCTTTCTTTCCCTTGCCATTTTCTTAAAACTGGTGGTCTTGTTAACGATCAACACTAGATGCTTTTTCTTGATTTCTACCGCCGCTGATTTCAGAATCGCGAAGAGCTTGGGAATCTTTTTCGTCATCCCTTGCATATTATAGTTCATCACGAAAGCTCTAGTAGCTTGGTGATAGTGACTGGAGAACTTTGTCAATCACTATCTTATTTGGAAGATTAACTCCGACCTGATTCAAGTGATTGTAGTACCCATACATTCTGAGCACATGCTCACTGGCTAAGCTATTCTCCTCCATCTTGTAGGCAAAGTACCTTTCAGAGGTCTCATACCTCTCAACACGGGCATGAGCCTGAAATACCAACTTCAACTCTTGGAACATCTCATATGTTCCATGGCTTTCAAAATGTCTTTGGAGCCCGGATTCTAAGACGTAAAGCATGGCGCACTAAACTAACAAGTAGTCATCAGTTCGAGCTTGCCAAACATTCACAATGTCTACATCAGCTCCTGCAGCAGGCCTGTCGCCTAGTGGTGCATCAAGGACATAATTCTTATGTGCAGCAATGAGGATAGTCCTTGGATCACAGACCCAGTCCGCATTATTGCTACCATCATCTTTCAACTTAGTTTTCTCTAGGAACATATCAAAAACAGGAGAGCTACATTGTGAGCTATTGATTTACAACATAATATGCAAAGACAATTTTGACTATGTTCATGATAAATTTTAGTTCAATTAATCAAATTACTAAAGAACTCCCACTTAAATCAACATCCTCAAGTTATCTAAGTTATACATGATCCAAATCAACTAAGCCATATCCGATCATCACGTGAGATGGAGTAGTCTTCAATGGTGAACATCTACATGTTGATCATATCTACTATATGACTCATGTTCCACCTTTTGGTCTCCAGTGTTCCGAGACCATGTATGTACATGCTAGGCTCGTCAAGTTTAACCCAAGTATTTTGCGCGTGTAAAACTGGCTTACACCCGTTGTATGTGAAGGTAGGGTCTATCACACCCGATCATCATGAGGTGTCTCGAAACGACGAACTGTAGCAACGGTGCATACTCAGGGAGAACACTTTTATCTTGAAATTAAGTGAAGTGATCGTCTTATAATGCTACCGCCGATCTAAGCAAAATAAGATGCATAAAGGATAAACATCACATGCAGTCAAAAATATGTGACATGATATGGCCATCATCATCTTGTGCTTTTGATCTCCATCTCCAAAGCAACGTTATGATCTCCATCGTCACCGGCTCGATACCTTGATCTCCATCGTTGTGTCATGGTCGTCTCGCCAACTATTGCTTCTATAACTATTGCTAATGCATATCAATAAAGTAAAGCAATTACATGGCGCTTAATAATTGACATGCAGGTCATACAAAAATTAAAAGACAACCCTAAGGCTCCTACCGGTTGTCGATATTACATAACATGATCATATCATAGAACAAGGTATATCAAATCACGTCTTGACCATATCACATCATATCATACCTTGCAAAAACAAGTTAGACGTCCTCTACTTTGTTGTTACAAGTTTTACGTGGCTGCTACGGGCAACTAGCAAGAACCATTCTTACCTACGCAAAACCACAACGGTGATTTGTCAAGTTTGTTGTTTTAACCTTCTTTAAGGACTAGCCATAGACAAATTCGATTCAACTAAAGTAGGAGAAACAGACACCCGCCAGCCACATTTATGCAAAACAAGTTGCATGTCAGTCGGTGTAACCAGTCTCATGTACGTGGACATGTAAGGTTGGTCCGGGCTGCTTTATCCCACAATGCCGCCGAATCAAAATAAGACGTTGGTGGTAAGCAATATGACCATCACCCCCTCAACTCCTTTGAATTCTACTCGTGCATATCATCTACGCATAGACCTAGCGCATGAGTCATGATGCCACTGTTGGGGAATGTTGCATGGAGACAAAAAATTTCTACACACATGCAAGATCTATCCATGGAGATGCATAGCTTCGAGAGGGGGATAGCATCTACATACCCTTGTAGATTGCTAAGTGCAAGCGTTTATCATGCGGTTGATGTAGTCGTACTCTTCGCGATCCGATCATGATCCAACCGATCTAGTGTCGAACGGATGACACCTCCGAGTTTAGCACATGTGTGGCTCAATGACATCTCCTCCTTCTTGATCCATCAAGCGGGAGAGGAGAAGTAGATGGGATCACAACCAACACGATAGTGTGGTGGTGATGGTGGTGGTAGAGCATCGACATTGATTCGCTAAGCGTCGCCGAGACGAGGCAGTGGAACTATGGAGTAACAGGAGAGAGAGGAGCGCCAAGGGCTTGGTGTGTTATCTTGGGGCACCCCTCCCCTCTATATATATAGGTGGAGGGGCGTGGGAAAGAGCCCCTCCAAGCCCTAGGGAGCACCTAAGGGGGAGAGGAATTGGACTCCAAGTCGAATCTTATTCCTACTAGGACTCCTTCCCTTTTTGCCTTCCCAAGCCACACGGGCTTTTGAGAACTTGGTGCGCCTAGCCCAATAAGGCCAGGGCGCCTCCCCGCATCCAATGCTAGCCATTGGGTCATGGTGGACCCACTTGTGGACTTCCAGACCCCTCCAGAATCCTCTGGAACCTTCTGGAAGCTTCCCGGTACAATACCGAAAAAAGTCACCTTTTTCCGGAACCCAAAATATGACTTCCCATATATAAATCTTTACCTCTCGATCATTCTGAGACTCCTCATGACATCCGGGACTCCGAACAACATTTGGTTACCACTCATCAAATCTCCCAATACTACTCTAGCATCAACAAACATTAAGCATGCGACCCCGCGGGTTTGGGAATTATGTAATCATGACTGAGACACCTCTCCGGTCAATAACCAATAGCGGTACTTGGATGCCCATATTGATTCCTACATATTCCACGAAGATCTTTTATCAGTTGAACTTTTATGACAACATAGATAATTCCCTTTGTCTGTCGGTATGTTACTTGCCCGAGATTCGATCGTCGGTATCCCTATACCTAGTTCAATATCGTTACCAGCAAGTCTCTTTACTAGTTCCGTAATACATCACCTTGCAACTAACTCCTTAGTCACTTTGCTTGCAAGCTTCTTGTGATGTGTATTACCAAGAGGGACCGAAGATACTTCTCCGTTATACGGAGTGACAAATCCCAATCTCGATTCATGCCAACTAAATAGACACCTTCGGAGATACTTGTAGAGCATCTTTATGATCACCTAGTTATGTTGTAACGTTTGATAGTACACAAGGTACTCCTCCGGTATCTGGGAGTTGCATGATCTCATGGTCGAAGAAACATGTATTTGGCATCAAGAAAGCAGTAGCAATAAACTAAACGATCATATGCTAAGCTAACAGATGGGTCTTATCCATCACATCATTCTCCTAATGATGTGATCCCGTCATCAAGTGACAATTCATGTGTATGGTTAGAAAACCTTAACCATCTTTAATTAATGAGCTAGTCTAGTAAAGGCTCACTAGGGACACGATGTTTGCTTATGTATTCACACATGTATTTAAGTTTCCAGTTAATACAATTCTAGCATGAATAATAAACCTTTATCATGCTTAAGGAAATATAATAATAACTATTTTATTATTGCCTCTAGGGCATATTTCCATCAATCAAGCGTGAAGAAGGCAAATGAGGAGCTGGCGGTGTCGCTCGCTCTCCTAGCTCTTTTCTGGGGGCATGGAGCAAACCTTTCCCCGGAATTACGGATCCGCTTATAGCTGAGGCGATGGCGGTGCGTGATGTCATTATCTTCGCAAGCTTGGGAGGTTTATCAAGCGCTATCTTGGAGACGGATTCCTGGAGGGCGCCAACCTTTGAACCACTCACCATGACTCTCACTCGATCGTGGCTCCTATCTTATTAGAAATTGGAGAACATACTGCTAGTTTCAATTCTTTTTTATTTTTCATATTGTAAGATCAGCCAATGGTCCCACTCACATCTGTGCTAAGCATGCTTGCACGATTGACGTGACCGAAAACTGGATCAGTAGTACTCCTTGCTTCCTGATCAGTAGCCTGTTGGTGAACTATTCGGTGAATGCTTGTATTAAATAAAGTTCTCAATTTGCCGGCAAAAAAAAGCTCCAGCTGTAGACAAACCTGTGTCCGGCGGGTGACGCATTTTGCCTGGCCCCACGCGCCAATGTTCTCATATCCTCGTCCTTGTCTCAGCCGCTCCCCGCTGAGCTCCAACCTTATCGTCTCAGCCAATCTCATCCTCATATCTCCCCACGCCTTCTTCTTCCGCATCTCATCGATTCCCTTCCTATCTTTTCTTCGCATCTCTCTGTCTACCATGCCGCACTCAATGGCCGTCGTTGCTTCTAAGCCCCCCCCCCCCCCCCCCCCCCCCCCCCCCCCCGGTGCAGCTCAATCCGGATCGGGTAGAGGCCACCACCGAGCCTCCCCTCCTACTTCCTCCACGCACGCGTTCAGCGCCCGATTTACCTTCCGTCCCATAGCACCTCTTCTTCTTCCTGGGAGCACGCAGGGAACCTCACGCCTACCGCCACCACAACCAGACGTCGTGGCGCTGTTGTCGCCTCCCAGTTTGCCGGCCGCTTGCGTGCATCCTCCCCTGCGACCGGCACCGCCACCCTCTGGCTCGCCTCCATGCGTGTGAGGACAATGATGACAACACTGCCATCGACTGTCCCCGGCCTATCCCTCGTCTCGCTCATGTGGGCCACCACCGCACAAGGCCACTCGCTAGAAGTATTTGTTTCTATGACGGCGACCGGGACTCCTCTTTACACTTTTCAAGGGCCTCCTGCCGACTATTTTGTATTCCCAAGGTTTGCCACCCGAGTCAATTGTAAATCTAGAGAATCCGATGTTGCGGGTTGTAACCTCCTATTATTGGAGAGTTTATTTGTTCCTTGGATCCTTCTTCCCACTTGTGGGATCAATTTCTTTATTATGTTCATGGGATTGGGTGGAAAGGAGCGAGGGGGGACTATTATGTCGTTGGTTTGATCCTCAAACAAAAAAAAGCATTGATTAATTTCATGCGGGTGACAGGTCACAACGGCGCGTGCTCAGCGGCTGGATAAGAGGGTAAATAAAGGACTTCGGATTGAATAGGAACAAATGTAGGGACGTTTATTGCAAAAGGCGTTAAAATAGGACTGTGGATTGAATTCTCAGAAATAGATGGACTTTTCTATAAAAATACCGATGTACGACCAGAAGCTTACTATTAGAGGAAGATATTTGCAAAAGAAATCATGTATATCAACCAAACTCAACCGGCAATCCGCCGTATCTAAGTTTTATCTGTGAAACTAAGATAATTGATCAAAATATAGCTACTAGACATAGATAAGTTGTCAAAAAACAACGTTTTATGACAAAAAAAAATTCCCCATCAAGAAATAAAGTTGTCAAAACACAACAATTAACATACACAAATCTAGGCGTGCGGCCTGGGCTTTTCGTTTCCATATGCATTGGAGACATGACCCTCCTCTAGTTGTCTAGTTGGATCCTTTGTTGGGCAAATCTCTACTTTGTGCTTTGAGTTCTCACACTTATTTGATATCTGTGCGGATCCAAAGATGTTGATTTCCTCAGTCATCCACAATGGGAATTTGATCTCTATTTAACATGTTATATGCATCGGAAAATTGCACCTCAACATGCAAACATGCATAAGAATTCCAATTCTTTTTGATATTTATATTTAATAAATATCTTACAACTAGCAAACGAGTCTGTGCGGTTGCAACGGGAAAAATACCACACTCTCCTAACCCAACAATTATGACTCGAGACCAAAATATGTTCGTCCTTTATTTAAGCGCATGGCGTTCCATCTGTGTTGCTACTTATCCTCCTCCCCACTCTTGCTGACAGTGATCTCAATACTCACGCAATCACAATACATTTGAATGTTGTCCATCCTAAGACGAGAAATCTACTTTATTTTATTGGGTGTCCAGGCATATATGTTTCCGCCGTGTGTGTTGGCCTATGTAGTCAGTATGAGAATACATCAAAAAAATACAAACGGATGCAAATCCAACTTCAAGAAGAAGAAAAATTGTGTGCATGTAGATTTGGAGAAGCAAACAAATGCATGTACTGCTACGAGAAAGACCTGACACAATCGGGATCCTTCTTCTGTTGAAAGAATTAATCGGGATCCCCATGCACCGTTGTCCCCTTTCAACCTTATCATCGTTGTCTCTCTCCCACGCACTTCATCAACTATCCGTTGCTTTTCTCCTCCTTTTCCTGCTCTCGCCAAGCCAAGTCCATCCCGACCTCCCCCCGGGGATGCGCCCGCTGGCCGTGATCCCGCCCCGCCCCCTCCTCCCCTCCCCCCGCGTGCCGTGGTGGTGTGCCCCTCTCCAATCTATGGAGGATCGCTGTTGGAGATGGGGCTTGCAGGGCCGCGGTGCCGCGGTGTGCAGTGGCTCCGTTGGTAGCCAAGATCTGACTCCGGCCAGCCAGGGCCCGTTGCCGACGAGCACAGCGTCTGCCGCTCCATCCTCTCCTGCTGCGCCCTTCGCCTCCTCGCGCGCCCTCTTGGTTCCTTCGCTGGATACCTCTCTGGATTCGTTCCTCCGTTGATTTCCGTTGCCTCTTGAATCATCATCAAGGCGCACATATATGAATTGCTGAAATTAATTGTGAAGTAGCGATGTGGGATTTTATAGAGAAAATCAACTGCTCTGCTTCGTGTGGGGGAGACGGATGGCGTGGGCTTTTTTTCTCTTCCGGCTTGATTCTATATAGACTGCGGGTTGATTCTATAAAAAGTGAGGGGCTTTTCTGCAAATTTACCGGCGATTAGTACCACCTTCGATATATAAAAAATAAATATAGACGTGTTGAAGAAAAAAAAACTAAAAGCGTAAATTCACGGGAAGAAGCATATTGTGATGGTGAACCCACGGAGCCAATCCGTGCTTTATTATTATTAGGGAAAGATATTATAATTATATAATAATCAAACACAATAAATATATGCAGTTTCAGTTTTTTATCATATTACTATTGAAATATTCATGTTCTTTACAAACAAATCTCACTAGAATATGTTGCAAAACAATCTCACATCAATATGTGGGGTATCGTCTAGTCAACTTAAATTTCAGAGCCGTAATGGAAACCCTGCTACAAGTTGTAGGGATATAAACTAACTAAACAGGACTCGAAGACGCCGATTATTTTGGAGAAAATGAACTACCAAGCTAGCTAAAGTAACTAAATGGGACTAGTTGCCCCGTTTATTTGCCATTTACATTTCTAAAAGCATTTCCAACAGCCGCGCTAAACGAGGGCCGTGCCGCAAATTTGACCTTTTTAGCGCGCGCGCAATCGGTAGAGGGACTCCAGCGAACGCGCAATAAACGCGCGGCGTATAGAGTTGGGCGCGCGGTCCGAATCGCCATCACGCGTTGTGTATTTGGTGTGCCCGCTTCTGCGTGCGGCACACTCGAGCGCTTGTGTCGCACTCTCTCCGCCGCGCCACCTTCGCCCCGCACGCGCCGCTGTCGGCGAATCATGACCCGATGGACGCCCGCGCTGGCATCCCCTCACCCCTTCCTACAGCCGCGACCCCTCCACCGCCGCCGACGCAAACCCTAGCGCGGGGAGCTTTGGCTTCGCCCCCGACGGAGTTCCTCTGAGCACCGGCATCGTGTCGGCCTCTTCATGCC
This sequence comes from Triticum aestivum, assembly GCF_018294505.1. Lineage (NCBI taxonomy): Eukaryota > Viridiplantae > Streptophyta > Magnoliopsida > Poales > Poaceae > Triticum > Triticum aestivum. Next base: position 530,264,445 of record NC_057810.1, on the reverse strand, counting down.
GGTCGCGGATGACCTCAGCAGCGGGTGGTGTCGCGCTGGCACCCGCCGTACCAAGTGCCCCCTCTCGAAGCTCCCAAATGCGGCGCGGCCGAAGACGGGCAAGGTTTCCGCGAAGAAGAACAAGGCGGCAGACGGCTCCGGCTCCTCCAAGCAGTCAAGGAAGAAGCTTGCAGGGTGTGCGATGGGCGTGGCGGCGAAGCGCCGGCGATCTCACTTGTTGAGCCGGCGGCCGACGCGCACAATGTGTTTGTGGAAATGCCCGAAAGGTATAAAATTTCGCCAACTTTTTTGTTGTTGTTATTTTTTGAATGCATATATATGGATAGCTTATTTGCATTGTTCTACATACTTTGTAGTGTCCACGATGATGCATACATGTCAACTATGGGTGTTGGCTCCAACAATTCGCATTGGTCTCAAACCAACGACATGCATTTCGAAAACCATGAGTTCGAGGAGGACGAGGATGGTGAGGGCATTGTCGACGCACCGAAAGGAAGAGGAGGCAACTACACCAACGACGAAGACGTCTTGCTAGGCAAAACTTGGTTGGACGTGTCGAGGGATCCATCCATTGGAGGTGATCAAAGTAGAGATGCTTATTGGCTTCGGATGAAAGAACACTTTGATCTACGCAACGTGAGTGGAATTGACCGCTCCGATCGATCTCTTCGCTCCAGGTGGTCGACAATCAACAAGGATTGTCAACAATGGGCGGCCGCACAAAAGGCGGTTGACAAGTTGAATCCAAGTGGCACTAATGATGAAGATAGGGTAAGTGCCATTTCATCATTCATGTTCATCATGCTTGTTGTTGGTGTTTGTAGTGCTAACTTGTTTTGTTTTCATGTAGTTAAATATTGCACAAAACTTGTTCAAAGGAGAGGAGAAGAGGACCAAGAAGGGGGAGATCAAGAAAGGAAGGCCATTCACCTTGCCTCGTTCCTATGAAGTATTGAAGGATGATGAGAATTGGAAGAAGCGTGAGGATATTGATGATTTGGATTTGAGCAAAAAACGCAAGCGAACAATTGATTTGGATGATGATGAGGACGAGACATCAAGTGATGATGTCAAAGAAGCCCCACACTAAACTCGGTTTCATATTCGAAGCCAAAACGACCGGATGGGACCAAGAAAGACGCAAAAGAAAAGAAGAGGAAAGGAGATGATGAGCTCAAAAATGCTATGGAAGCAATTGTCAAGGCAAGAAAAGAAGGCAACGAGGTGAGGAAGATGGAAAGGAATCAAGATGCCGCGGCCGAGGAGAGGAGGGTGGTGGCCGAGTGAAGGAAATATGCCCTAGAGGCAATAATAAAGTTATTATTTATTTCCTCATATCATGATAAATGTTTATTATTCATGCTAGAATTGTATTAACCGGAAACATGATACATGTGTGAATACATAGACAAACATATAGTCACTAGTATGCCTCTACTTGACTAGCTCATTAATCAAAGATGGTTATGTTTCCTAACCATAGACATGTGTTGTCATTTGATTAATGGTATCACATCATTAGAAGAATGATGTGATTGACATGACCCATTCCGTTAGCCTAGCACTTGATCGTTTAGTATACTGCTATTGCTTTCTTCATGACTTATACATGTTCCTGTAACTATGAGAATTATGCAACTCCCGTTTACCGGAGGAACACTTTGGGTACTACCAAACATCACAACATAACTGGGTGATTATAAAGGAGTACTACAGGTGTCTCCGAAGGTACATGTTGAGTTGGCGTATTTCGAGATTAGGTTTTGTCACTCCGATTTTCGGAGAGGTATCTCTGGGCCCTCTCGGTAATACTCATCACCTAAGCATTGCAAGCATTGTAACTAATGAGTTAGTTATGAGATGATGTATTACGGAACGAGTAAAGAGACTTGCCGGTAACGAGATTGAACTAGGTATTGGATACCGAGGATCGAATCTCGGGCAAGTAACATACCGATGACAAAGGGAACAACTTATGTTGTTATGCGGTTTGATCAATAAAGATCTTCGTAGAATATGTGGGAACCAATATGAACATCCAGGTTCCGCTATTGGTTATTGACCGAGAATAGTTCTAGGTCATGTCTACATAGTTCTCGAACCCGTAGGGTCCGCACGCTTAACGTTTCGATGACAGTTTTATTATGAGTTTATAAGTTTTGATGTACCGAAGTTTTTTCGGAGTCCCGGATGTGATCACGGACATGACGTGGAGTCTCGAAATGGTCGAGACATAAAGATTGATATATTGGACGACTATATTCGGACACCAGAAGTGTTCCGGGTGATTTCGGAGAAAACTGGAGTGCCGGAGGGGTTATCGGAACCCCCCGGGGAAGTATTGGGCCTTAGTGGGCCTGAGGGGAGAGAGAGGGCTGCAGCCCAGGAGGTGGCGCGCCCCCTCCCACGGGGAGTCCAAATTGGACTAGGGGAGGGGGGCGCGGCCCCTCTTTCCCTCTCCCTCTCCCTCTCTTTCCTTCCCCCTTCCTCCTTCCTAGTTGGACTAGGAAAGGGGAGTCCTACTCCCACTAGGAGGAGGACTTCCCCCTCCTTGGTGCGCCCCAAGGGCCGGCCGGCCTCCCCCCTTGCTCCTTTATATACGGGGGCGGGGGGGGGGCACCCCATAGACACACAAGTTGATCTACGGATCGTTCCTTAGCCGTGTGCGGTGCCCCCCTCCACCATATTACACCTCGGTCATATCGTCGCGGAGTTTAGGCGAAGCCCTGCGCCGGTAGAGCATCATCATCATCACCACGCCGTCGTGCTGACGGAACTCATCCCCGAAGCTTTGCTGGATCAGAGCCCGGGGATCGTCATCGAGCTGAACGTGTGCTGAACTCGGAGGTGCCGTACGTTCGGTACTTGGATCGGTCGGATCGTGAAGACGTACGACTACATCAACCGCGTTGTCATAATGCTTCCGCTTACAGTCTACGAGGGTACGTGGACAACACTCTCCCCTCTCGTTGCTATGCCATCACCATGATCTTGCGTGTACGTAGGAATTTTTTTGAAATTACTACGTTCCCCAACAGTGGCATCCGAGCCTAGGTTTTATGCGTTGATGTTATATGCACGAGTAGAACACAAGTGAGTTGTGGGCGATACAAGTCATACTGCTTACCAGCATGTCATACTTTGGTTCGGCGGTATTGTGAGATGAAGCGGCCCGGACCGACATTACGCGTACGCTTACGCGAGACTGGTTTCACCATTACGAGCACTCGTGCTTAAAGGTGGCTGGCGGGTGTCTGTCTCTCTCACTTTAGCTGAATCGAGTGTGGCTACGCCCGGTCCTTGCGAAGGTTAAAACAGCACCAACTTGACGAACTATCGTTGTGGTTTTTGATGCGTAGGTAAGAACGGTTCTTGCTAAGCCCGTAGCAGCCACGTAAAATTTGCAACAACAAAGTAGAGGACGTCTAACTTGTTTTTGCAGGGCATGTTGTGATGTGATATGGTCAAGACGTGATGCTATATTTTATTGTATGAGATGATCATGTTTTGTAACCGAAGTTATCGGCAACTGGCAGGAGCCATATGGTTGTCGCTTTATTGTATGAAATGCAAACGCCCTGTAATTGCTTTACTTTATCACTAAGCGGTAGCGATAGTCGTAGAAGCAATAGACGGCGTAACGACAACGATGCTACGATGGAGATCAAGGTGTCGCGCCGGTGACGATGGTGATCACGACGGTGCTTCGGAGATGGAGATCACAAGCACAAGATGATGATGGCCATATCATATCACTTATATTGATTGCATGTGATGTTTATCCTTTATGCATCTTATCTTGCTTTGATTGACGGTAGCATTTTAAGATGATCTCTCACTTAATAATCAAGAAGTGTTCTCCCTGAGTATGCACCGTTGCGAAAGTTCTTCGTGCTGAGACACCACGTGATGATCGGGTGTGATAGGCTCTACGTTCAAATACAACGGGTGCAAAACAGTTGCACACGCGGAATACTCAGGTCATACTTGACGAGCCTAGCATATACAGATATGGCCTCGGAACACGGAGACCGAAAGGTCGAACGTGAATCATATAGTAGATATGATCAACATAGTGATGTTCACCATTGAAACTACTCCATCTCACGTGATGATCGGACATGGTTTAGTTGATTTGGATCACGTGATCACTTAGATGACTAGAGAGATGTCTGTCTAAGTGGGAGTTCTTAAGTAATATGATTAATTGAACTTAAATTTATCATGAACTTAGTACCTGATAGTATTTTGCTTGTCTATGTTTGTTTGTAGATAGATGGCTCGTGCTGTTGTTCCGTTGAATTTTAATGCGTTCCTTGAGAAAGCAAAGTTGAAAGATGATGGTAGCAATTACACGGACTGGGTCCGTAACCTGAGGATTATCCTCATTGCTGCACAGAAAAGTTACGTCCTGGAAGCACCGCTGGGTGCCAGGCCTGCTGCTGATGCAACTGACGATGTTAAGAACGTCTGGCAGAGCAAAGCTGATGACTACTCGATAGTTCAGTGTGCCATGCTTTACGGCTTAGAACCGGGTCTTCAACGACGTTTTGAACGTCATGGAGCATATGAGATGTTTCAGGAGTTGAAGTTAATATTTCAAGCAAATGCCCGGATTGAGAGATATGAAGTCTCCAATAAGTTCTATAGCTGCAAGATGGAGGAGAATAGTTCTGTCAGTGAACACATACTCAAAATGTCTGGGTATAATAATCACTTGATTCAACTGGGAGTTAATCTTCCTGATGATAGTGTCATTGACAGAATTCTCCAATCACTGCCACCAAGCTACAAGAGCTTCGTGATGAACTACAATATGCAAGGGATGAACAAGACTATTCCCGAGCTCTTCGCAATGCTAAAGGCTGCGGAGGTAGAAATCAAGAAGGAGCATCAAGTGTTGATGGTTAACAAGACCACTAGTTTCAAGAAAAAGGGCAAAGGGAAGAAGAAGGGGAACTTCAAAAAGAACGGCAAGCAAGTTGCTGCTCAAGAGAAGAAACCCAAGTCTGGACCTAAGCCTGAAACTGAGTGCTTCTACTGCAAGCAGACTGGACACTGGAAGCGGAACTGCCCCAAGTATTTGGCGGATAAGAAGGATGGCAAAGTGAACAAAGGTATATGTGATATACATGTTATTGATGTGTACCTTACTAATGCTCGCAGTAGCACCTGGGTATTTGATACTGGTTCTGTTGCTAATATTTGCAACTCGAAACAGGGACTACGGATTAAGCGAAGATTGGCTAAGGACGAGGTGACGATGCGCGTGGGAAATGGTTCCAAAGTCGATGTGATCGCGGTCGGCACGCTACCTCTACATCTACCATCGGGATTAGTTTTAGACCTAAATAATTGTTATTTGGTGCCAGCGTTGAGCATGAACATTATATCTGGATCTTGTTTGATGCGAGACGGTTATTCATTTAAATCAGAGAATAATGGTTGTTCTATTTATATGAGTAATATCTTTTATGGTCATGCACCCTTGAAGAGTGGTCTATTTTTATTGAATCTCGATAGTAGTGATACACATATTCATAGTGTTGAAACCAAAAGATGCAGAGTTGATAACGATAGTGCAACTTATTTGTGGCACTGCCGTTTAGGTCATATCGGTGTAAAGCGCATGAAGAAACTCCATACTGATGGGCTTTTGGAATCACTTGATTATGAATCACTTGGTACTTGCGAACCGTGCCTCATGGGCAAGATGACTAAAACGCCGTTCTCCGGAACTATGGAGCGAGCAACTGATTTGTTGGAGATCATACATACTGATGTTTGTGGTCCAATGAATGTTGAGGCTCGCGGCGGGTATCGTTATTTTCTCACCTTCACAGATGATTTGAGCAGATATGGGTATATCTACTTAATGAAACACAAGTCTGAAACATTTGAAAAGTTCAAAGAATTTCAGAGTGAAGTGGAAAATCATCGTAACAAGAAAATAAAGTTTCTACGATCTGATCGTGGAGGAGAATATTTGAGTTACGAGTTTGGTCTACACTTGAAACAATGCGGAATAGTTTCGCAACTCACGCCACCCGGAACACCACAACGAAATGGTGTGTCCGAACGTCGTAATCGTACTTTACTAGATATGGTGCGATCTATGATGTCTCTTACTGATTTACCGCTATCGTTTTGGGGTTATGCTTTAGAGACGGCCGCATTCACGTTAAATAGGGCACCATCAAAATCCGTTGAGACGACGCCTTATGAACTGTGGTTTGGCAAGAAACCAAAGTTGTCGTTTCTTAAAGTTTGGGGCTGCGATGCTTATGTGAAGAAACTTCAACCAGATAAGCTCGAACCCAAATCGGAGAAATGTGTCTTCATAGGATACCCAAAAGAGACTATTGGGTACACCTTCTATCACAGATCTGAGGGCAAGATTTTCGTTGCTAAAATCGGATCCTTTCTAGAGAAGGAGTTTCTCTCGAAAGAAGTGAGTGGGAGGAAAGTAGAACTTGATGAGATAACTGTATCTACTCCCTTGTTGGAAAGTAGTTCATCACAAGAACCGGTTCCTGTGACAACTACACCAACTAGTGAGGAAGCTAATGATATTGATCATGAAACTTCAGATCAAGTTTCTACTGAACCTCGTAGGTCTACCAGAGTAAGATCCGCACCAGAGTGGTACGGTAATCCTATTCTGGAAGTCATGTTACTTGACCATGATGAACCTACGAACTATGAGGAAGCGATGATGAGCCCAGATTCCGCAAAATGGCTAGAGGCCATGAAATCTGAGATGGGATCCATGTATGAAAACAAAGTATGGACTTTGGTTGACTTGCCCGATGATCGGCAAGCCATTGAGAATAAATGGATCTTTAAGAAGAAGACTGACGCTGATGGTAATGTAACTGTCTATAAAGCTCGACTTGTTGCGAAAGGTTTTCGACAAGTTCAAGGGGTTGACTACGATGAGACTTTCTCACCCGTAGCGATGCTTAAGTCTGTCCGAATCATGTTAGCTATTGCTGCATTTCATGATTATGAAATTTGGCAAATGGATGTCAAAACTGCATTCTTGAATGGATTTCTGGAAGAAGAGTTGTATATGATGCAACCAGAAGGTTTTGTTGATCCAAAAGGTGCTAACAAAGTGTGCAAGCTCCAGCGATCCATTTATGGACTGGTGCAAGCATCTCGGAGTTGGAATAAACGTTTGATAGTGTGATCAAAGCATATGGTTTTATACAGACTTTTGGAGAAGCCTGTATTTACAAGAAAGTGAGTGGGAGCTCTGTAGCATTTCTGATTTTATATGTAGATGACATATTATTAATTGGAAATGATATAGAATTTCTGGATAGCATAAAGGGATACTTGAATAAAAGTTTTTCAATGAAAGACCTCGGTGAAGCTGCTTACATATTGGGCATCAAGATCTATAGAGATAGATCAAGACGCTTAATAGGACTTTCACAAAGCACATACCTTGACAAAATTTTGAAAAAGTTCAAAATGGATCAGGCAAAGAAAGGTTTCTTGCCTGTGCTACAAGGTGTGAAGTTGAGTCAAACTCAATGCCCGACCACAGCAGAAGATAGAGAGAAAATGAAAGATGTTCCCTATGCTTCAGCCATAGGCTCTATCATGTATGCAATGCTGTGTACCAGACCTGACGTATGCTTAGCAATAAGCTTGGCAGGAAGGTACCAAAGTAATCCAGGAGTGGATCACTGGACAGCGGTCAAGAACATCCTGAAATACCTGAAAAGGACTAAGGATATGTTTCTCGTATATGGAGGTGACAAAGAGCTAGTCGTAAATGGTTACGTTGATGCAAGCTTTGACACTGATCCGGACGATTCTAAATCGCAAACCGGATACGTGTTTTTATTAAACGGTGGAGCTGTAAGTTGGTGCAGTTCTAAACAAAGCGTCGTGGCGGGATCTACATGTGAAGCGGAGTACATAGCTGCTTCTGAAGCAGCAAATGAAGGAGTCTGGATGAAGGAGTTCATTTCCGATCTAGGTGTCATACCTAGTGCATCGGGACCAATGAAGATCTTCTGTGACAATACTGGTGCAATTGCTTTGGCAAAGGAATCCAGATTTCACAAGAGGACCAAGCACATCAAGAGACGCTTCAATTCCATTCGGGACCAAGTCCAAGTGGGAGACATAGAGATTTGCAAGATACATACGGATCTGAATGTTGCAGACCCGTTGACTAAGCCTCTCTCACGAGCAAAACATGATCAACACCAAGACTCCATGGGTGTTAGAATCATTACTATGTAATCTAGATTATTGACTCTAGTGCAAGTGGGAGACTGAAGGAAATATGCCCTAGAGGCAATAATAAAGTTATTATTTATTTCCTCATATCATGATAAATGTTTATTATTCATGCTAGAATTGTATTAACCGGAAACATGATACATGTGTGAATACATAGACAAACATATAGTCACTAGTATGCCTCTACTTGACTAGCTCATTAATCAAAGATGGTTATGTTTCCTAACCATAGACATGTGTTGTCACTTGATTAATGGGATCACATCATTAGAAGAATGATGTGATTGACATGACCCATTCCGTTAGCCTAGCACTTGATCGCTTAGTATACTGCTATTGCTTTCTTCATGACTTATACATGTTCCTGTAACTATGAGAATTATGCAACTCCCGTTTACCGGAGGAACACTTTGGGTACTACCAAACGTCACAACGTAACTGGGTGATTATAAAGGAGTACTACAGGTGTCTCCGAAGGTACATGTTGAGTTGGCGTATTTCGAGATTAGGTTTTGTCACTCCGATTGTCGGAGAGGTATCTCTGGGCCCTCTCGGTAATACTCATCACCTAAGCCTTGCAAGCATTGTAACTAATGAGTTAGTTATGAGATGATGTATTACGGAACGAGTAAAGAGACTTGCCGGTAACGAGATTGAACTAGGTATTGGATACCGAGGATCGAATCTCGGGCAAGTAACATACCGATGACAAAGGGAACAACGTCTGTTGTTATGCGGTTTGACCGATAAAGATCTTCATAAATATGTGGGAACCAATATGAACATCCAGGTTCCGCTATTGGTTATTGACCGAGAATAGTTCTAGGTCATGTCTACATAGTTCTCGAACCCGTAGGGTCCGCACGCTTAATGTTTCGATGACAGTTTTATTATGAGTTTATAAGTTTTGATGTACCGAAGTTTTTTCGGAGTCCCGGATGTGATCACGGACATGACGAGGAGTCACAAAATGGTCGAGACATAAAGATTGATATATTGGACGACTATATTCGGACACAGGAAGTGTTCCGGGTGATTTCGGAGAAAACCGGAGTGCCGGAGGGGTTACCGGAACCCCCCGGGGAAGTATTGGGCCTTAGTGGGCCTGAGGGGAGAGAGAGGGCTGCAGCCCAGGAGGTGGCGCGCCTCCTCCCATGGGGAGTCCGAATTGTACTAGGGGAGGGGGGCGCGGCCCCTCTTTCCCTCCCCCTCTCCCTCTCTTTCCTTCCCCCTTCCTCCTTCCTAGTTGGACTAGGAAAGGGGAGTCCTACTCCCACTAGGAGGAGGACTTCCCCCTCCTTGGTGCGCCCCAAGGGCCGGCCGGCCTCCCCCCTTGCTCCTTTATATACGGGGGCGGGGGGGGGGCACCCCATAGACACACAAGTTGATCTACGGATCGTTCCTTAGCCGTGTGCGGTGCCCCCCTCCACCATATTACACCTCGGTCATATCGTCGCGGAGTTTAGGCGAAGCCCTGCGCCGGTAGAGCATCATCATCATCACCACTCCGTCGTGCTGACGGAACTCATCCCCGAAGCTTTGCTCGATCGGAGCCCGGGGATCGTCATCGAGCTGAACGTGTGCTGAACTCGGAGGTGCCGTACGTTCGGTACTTGGATCGGTCGGATCGTGAAGACGTACGACTACATCAACCGCGTTGTCATAACGCTTCCGCTTACGGTCTACGAGGGTACGTGGACAACACTCTCCCCTCTCGTTGCTATGCCATCACCATGATCTTGCGTGTACGTAGGAATTTTTTTGAAATTACTACGTTCCCCAACAGTGGCATCCGAGCCTAGGTTTTATGCGTTGATGTTATATGCACGAGTAGAACACAAGTGAGTTGTGGGCGATACAAGTCATACTGCTTACCAGCATGTCATACTTTGGTTCGGCGGTATTGTGAGATGAAGCGGCCCGGACCGACATTACGCGTACGCTTACGCGAGACTGGTTTCACCGTTACGAGCACTCGTGCTTAAAGGTGGCTGGCGGGTGTCTGTCTCTCTCACTTTAGCTGAATCGAGTGTGGCTACGCCCGGTCCTTGCGAAGGTTAAAACAGCACCAACTTGACGAACTATCGTTGTGGTTTTTGATGCGTAGGTAAGAACGGTTCTTGCTAAGCCCGTAGCAGCCACGTAAAATTTGCAACAACAAAGTAGAGGACGTCTAACTTGTTTTTGCAGGGCATGTTGTGATGTGATATGGTCAAGACGTGATGCTATATTTTATTGTATGAGATGATCATGTTTTGTAACCGAAGTTATCGGCAACTGGCAGGAGCCATATGGTTGTCGCTTTATTGTATGAAATGCAAACGCCCTGTAATTGCTTTACTTTATCACTAAGCGGTAGCGATAGTCGTAGAAGCAATAGATGGCGTAACGACAACGATGCTACGATGGAGATCAAGGTGTCGCGCCGGTGACGATGGTGATCACGACGGTGCTTCGAAGATGGAGATCACAAGCACAAGATGATGATGGCCATATCATATCACTTATATTGATTGCATGTGATGTTTATCCTTTATGCATCTTATCTTGCTTTGATTGACGGTAGCATTTTAAGATGATCTCTCACTAATAATCAAGAAGTGTTCTCCCTGAGTATGCACCGTTGCGAAAGTTCTTCGTGCTGAGACACCACGTGATGATCGGGTGTGATAGGCTCTACGTTCAAATACAACGGGTGCAAAACAGTTGCACACGCGGAATACTCAGGTCATACTTGACGAGCCTAGCATATACAGATATGGCCTCGGAACACGGAGACCGAAAGGTCGAACGTGAATCATATAGTAGATATGATCAACATAGTGATGTTCACCATTGAAACTACTCCATCTCACGTGATGATCGGACATGGTTTAGTTGATTTGGATCACGTGATCACTTAGATGACTAGAGAGATGTCTGTCTAAGTGGGAGTTCTTAAGTAATATGATTAATTGAACTTAAATTTATCATGAACTTAGTACCTGATAGTATTTTGCTTGTCTATGTTTGTTTGTAGATAGATGGCTCGTGCTGTTGTTCCGTTGAATTTTAATGCGTTCCTTGAGAAAGCAAAGTTGAAAGATGATGGTAGCAATTACACGGACTGGGTCGTAACCTGAGGATTATCCTCATTGCTGCACAGAAAAGTTACGTCCTGGAAGCACCGCTGGGTGCCAGGCCTGCTGCTGATGCAACTGACGATGTTAAGAACGTCTGGCAGAGCAAAGCTGATGACTACTCGATAGTTCAGTGTGCCATGCTTTACGGCTTAGAACCGGGTCTTCAACGACGTTTTGAACGTCATGGAGCATATGAGATGTTCCAGGAGTTGAAGTTAATATTTCAAGCAAATGCCCGGATTGAGAGATATGAAGTCTCCAATAAGTTCTATAGCTGCAAGATGGAGGAGAATAGTTCTGTCAGTGAACACATACTCAAAATGTCTGGGTATAATAATCACTTGATTCAACTGGGAGTTAATCTTCCTGATGATAGTGTCATTGACAGAATTCTCCAATCACTGCCACCAAGCTACAAGAGCTTCGTGATGAACTATAATATGCAAGGGATGAACAAGACTATTCCCGAGCTCTTCGCAATGCTAAAGCTGCGGAGGTAGAAATCAAGAAGGAGCATCAAGTGTTGATGGTTAACAAGACCACCAGTTTCAAGAAAAAGGGCAAAGGGAAGAAGAAGGGGAACTTCAAAAAGAACAGCAAGCAAGTTGCTGCTCAAGAGAAGAAACCCAAGTCTGGACCTAAGCCTGAAACTGAGTGCTTCTACTGCAAGCAGACTGGACACTGGAAGCGGAACTGCCCCAAGTATTTGGCGGATAAGAAGGATGGCAAAGTGAACAAAGGTATATGTGATATACATGTTATTGATGTGTACCTTACTAATGCTCGCAGTAGCACCTGGGTATTTGATACTGGTTCTGTTGCTAATATTTGCAACTCGAAACAGGGACTACGGATTAAGCGAAGATTGGCTAAGGACGAGGTGACGATGCGCGTGGGAAATGGTTCCAAAGTCGATGTGATCGCGGTCGGCACGCTACCTCTACATCTACCATCGGGATTAGTTTTAGACCTAAATAATTGTTATTTGGTGCCAGCGTTGAGCATGAACATTATATCTGGATCTTGTTTGATGCGAGACGGTTATTCATTTAAATCAGAGAATAATGGTTGTTCTATTTATATGAGTAATATCTTTTATGGTCATGCACCCTTGAAGAGTGGTCTATTTTTATTGAATCTCGATAGTAGTGATACACATATTCATAGTGTTGAAACCAAAAGATGCAGAGTTGATAATGATAGTGCAACTTATTTGTGGCACTGCCGTTTAGGTCATATCGGTGTAAAGCGCATGAAGAAACTCCATACTGATGGGCTTTTGGAATCACTTGATTATGAATCACTTGGTACTTGCGAACCGTGCCTCATGGGCAAGATGACTAAAACGCCGTTCTCCGGAACTATGGAGCGAGCAACTGATTTGTTGGAAATCATACATACTGATGTTTGTGGTCCAATGAATGTTGAGGCTCGCGGCGGGTATCGTTATTTTCTCACCTTCACAGATGATTTGAGCAGATATGGGTATATCTACTTAATGAAACACAAGTCTGAAACATTTGAAAAGTTCAAAGAATTTCAGAGTGAAGTGGAAAATCATCGTAACAAGAAAATAAAGTTTCTACGATCTGATCGTGGAGGAGAATATTTGAGTTACGAGTTTGGTCTACACTTGAAACAATGCGGAATAGTTTCGCAACTCACGCCACCCGGAACACCACAACGAAATGGTGTGTCCGAACGTCGTAATCGTACTTTACTAGATATGGTGCGATCTATGATGTCTCTTACTGATTTACCGCTATCGTTTTGGGGTTATGCTTTAGAGACGGCCGCATTCACGTTAAATAGGGCACCATCAAAATCCGTTGAGACGACGCCTTATGAACTGTGGTTTGGCAAGAAACCAAAGTTGTCGTTTCTTAAAGTTTGGGGCTGCGATGCTTATGTGAAGAAACTTCAACCAGATAAGCTCGAACCCAAATCGGAGAAATGTGTCTTCATAGGATACCCAAAAGAGACTATTGGGTACACCTTCTATCACAGATCTGAGGGCAAGATTTTCGTTGCTAAAATCGGATCCTTTCTAGAGAAGGAGTTTCTCTCGAAAGAAGTGAGTGGGAGGAAAGTAGAACTTGATGAGATAACTGTATCTACTCCCTTGTTGGAAAGTAGTTCATCACAAGAACCGGTTCCTGTGACAACTACACCAATTAGTGAGGAAGCTAATGATATTGATCATGAAACTTCAGATCAAGTTTCTACTGAACCTCGTAGGTCTACCAGAGTAAGATCCGCACCAGAGTGGTACGGTAATCCTATTCTGGAAGTCATGTTACTTGACCATGATGAACCTACGAACTATGAGGAAGCGATGATGAGCCCAGATTCCGCAAAATGGCTAGAGGCCATGAAATCTGAGATGGGATCCATGTATGAAAACAAAGTATGGACTTTGGTTGACTTGCCCGATGATCGGCAAGCCATTGAGAATAAATGGATCTTTAAGAAGAAGACTGACGCTGATGGTAATGTAACTGTCTATAAAGCTCGACTTGTTGCGAAAGGTTTTCGACAAGTTCAAGGGGTTGACTACGATGAGACTTTCTCACCCGTAGCGATGCTTAAGTCTGTCCGAATCATGTTAGCTATTGCTGCATTTCATGATTATGAAATTTGGCAAATGGATGTCAAAACTGCATTCTTGAATGGATTTCTGGAAGAAGAGTTGTATATGATGCAACCAGAAGGTTTTGTTGATCCAAAAGGTGCTAACAAAGTGTGCAAGCTCCAGCGATCCATTTATGGACTGGTGCAAGCATCTCGGAGTTGGAATAAACGCTTTGATAGTGTGATCAAAGCATATGGTTTTATACAGACTTTTGGAGAAGCCTGTATTTACAAGAAAGTGAGTGGGAGCTCTGTAGCATTTCTGATATTATATGTAGATGACATATTATTAATTGGAAATGATATAGAATTTCTGGATAGCATAAAGGGATACTTGAATAAAAGTTTTTCAATGAAAGACCTCGGTGAAGCTGCTTACATATTGGGCATCAAGATCTATAGAGATAGATCAAGACGCTTAATAGGACTTTCACAAAGCACATACCTTGATAAAATTTTGAAAAAGTTCAAAATGGATCAGGCAAAGAAAGGGTTCTTGCCTGTGCTACAAGGTGTGAAGTTGAGTCAAACTCAATGCCCGACCACAGCAGAAGATAGAGAGAAAATGAAAGATGTTCCCTATGCTTCAGCCATAGGCTCTATCATGTATGCAATGCTGTGTACCAGACCTGACGTATGCTTAGCAATAAGCTTGGCAGGAAGGTACCAAAGTAATCCAGGAGTGGATCACTGGACAGCGGTCAAGAACATCCTGAAATACCTGAAAAGGACTAAGGATATGTTTCTCGTATATGGAGGTGACAAAGAGCTAGTCGTAAATGGTTACGTCGATGCAAGCTTTGACACTGATCCGGACGATTCTAAATCGCAAACCGGATACGTGTTTTTATTAAACGGTGGAGCTGTAAGTTGGTGCAGTTCTAAACAAAGCGTCGTGGCGGGATCTACATGTGAAGCGGAGTACATAGCTGCTTCTGAAGCAGCAAATGAAGGAGTCTGGATGAAGGAGTTCATTTCCGATCTAGGTGTCATACCTAGTGCATCGGGACCAATGAAGATCTTCTGTGACAATACTGGTGCAATTGCCTTGGCAAAGGAATCCAGATTTCACAAGAGGACCAAGCACATCAAGAGACGCTTCAATTCCATTCGGGACCAAGTCCAAGTGGGAGACATAGAGATTTGCAAGATACATACGGATCTGAATGTTGCAGACCCGTTGACTAAGCCTCTCTCACGAGCAAAACATGATCAGCACCAAGACTCCATGGGTGTTAGAATCATTACTATGTAATCTAGATTATTGACTCTAGTGCAAGTGGGAGACTGAAGGAAATATGCCCTAGAGGCAATAATAAAGTTATTATTTATTTCCTCATATCATGATAAATGTTTATTATTCATGCTAGAATTGTATTAACCGGAAACATGATACATGTGTGAATACATAGACAAACATATAGTCACTAGTATGCCTCTACTTGACTAGCTCATTAATCAAAGATGGTTATGTTTCCTAACCATAGACATGTGTTGTCATTTGATTAATGGGATCACATCATTAGAAGAATGATGTGATTGACATGACCCATTCCGTTAGCCTAGCACTTGATCGTTTAGTATATTGCTATTGCTTTCTTCATGACTTATACATGTTCCTGTAACTATGAGAATTATGCAACTCCCGTTTACCGGAGGAACACTTTGGGTACTACCAAACGTCACAACGTAACTGGGTGATTATAAAGGAGTACTACAGGTGTCTCCGAAGGTACATGTTGAGTTGGCGTATTTCGAGATTAGGTTTTGTCACTCCGATTGTCGGAGAGGTATCTCTGGGCCCTCTCGGTAATACTCATCACCTAAGCCTTGCAAGCATTGTAACTAATGAGTTAGTTATGAGATGATGCATTACGGAACGAGTAAAGAGACTTGCCGGTAACGAGATTGAACTAGGTATTGGATACCGACGATCGAATCTCGGGCAAGTAACATACCGATGACAAAGGGAACAACGTATGTTGTTATGCGGTTTGACCGATAAAGATCTTCGTAGAATATGTAGGAACCAATATGGGCATCCAGGTTCCGCTATTGGTTATTGACCGAGAATAGTTCTAGGTCATGTCTACATAGTTCTCGAACCCGTAGGGTCCGCACGCTTAACGTTTCGATGACAGTTTTATTATGAGTTTATAAGTTTTGATGTACCGAAGTTTGTTCGGAGTCCCGGATGTGATCACGGACATGACGAGGAGTCTCAAAATGGTCGAGACATAAAGATTGATATATTGGACGACTATATTCGGACACCGGAAGTGTTCCGGGTGATTTCGGAGAAAACCGGAGTGCCGGAGGGGTTACCGGAACCCCCCGGGGAAGTATTGGGCCTTAGTGGGCCTGAGGGGAGAGAGAGGGCTGCAGCCCAGGAGGTGGCGCGCCTCCTCCCATGGGGAGTCCGAATTGGACTAGGGGAGGGGGGCGCGGCCCCTCTTTCCCTCCCCCTCTCCCTCTCTTTCCTTCCCCCTTCCTCCTTCCTAGTTGGACTAGGAAAGGGGAGTCCTACTCCCACTAGGAGGAGGACTTCCCCCTCCTTGGTGCGCCCCAAGGGCCGGCCGGCCTCCCCCCTTGCTCCTTTATATACGGGGGCGGGGGGGGCACCCCATAGACACACAAGTTGATCTACGGATCGTTCCTTAGCCGTGTGCGGTGCCCCCCTCCACCATATTACACCTCGGTCATATCGTCGCGGAGTTTAGGCGAAGCCCTGCGCCGGTAGAGCATCATCATCATCACCACGCCGTCGTGCTGACGGAACTCATCCCCGAAGCTTTGCTGGATCGGAGCCCGGGGATCGTCATCGAGCTGAACGTGTGCTGAACTCGGAGGTGCCGTACGTTCGGTACTTGGATCGGTCGGATCGTGAAGACGTACGACTACATCAACCGCGTTGTCATAATGCTTCCGCTTACGGTCTACGAGGGTACGTGGACAACACTCTCCCCTCTCGTTGCTATGCCATCACCATGATCTTGCGTGTACGTAGGAATTTTTTTGAAATTACTACGTTCCCCAACAGTGGCATCCGAGCCTAGGTTTTATGCGTTGATGTTATATGCACGAGTAGAACACAAGTGAGTTGTGGGCGATACAAGTCATACTGCTTACCAGCATGTCATACTTTGGTTCGGCGGTATTGTGAGATGAAGCGGCCCGGACCGACATTACGCGTACGCTTACGCGAGACTGGTTTCACCGTTACGAGCACTCGTGCTTAAAGGTGGCTGGCGGGTGTCTGTCTCTCTCACTTTAGCTGAATCGAGTGTGGCTACGCCCGGTCCTTGCGAAGGTTAAAACAGCACCAACTTGACGAACTATCGTTGTGGTTTTTGATGCGTAGGTAAGAACGGTTCTTGCTAAGCCCGTAGCAGCCACGTAAAATTTGCAACAACAAAGTAGAGGACGTCTAACTTGTTTTTGCAGGGCATGTTGTGATGTGATATGGTCAAGACGTGATGCTATATTTTATTGTATGAGATGATCATGTTTTGTAACCGAAGTTATCGGCAACTGGCAGGAGCCATATGGTTGTCGCTTTATTGTATGAAATGCAAACGCCCTGTAATTGCTTTACTTTATCACTAAGCGGTAGCGATAGTCGTAGAAGCAATAGATGGCGTAACGACAACGATGCTACGATGGAGATCAAGGTGTCGCGCCGGTGACGATGGTGATCACGACGGTGCTTCGAAGATGGAGATCACAAGCACAAGATGATGATGGCCATATCATATCACTTATATTGATTGCATGTGATGTTTATCCTTTATGCATCTTATCTTGCTTTGATTGACGGTAGCATTTTAAGATGATCTCTCACTAATAATCAAGAAGTGTTCTCCCTGAGTATGCACCGTTGCGAAAGTTCTTCGTGCTGAGACACCACGTGATGATCGGGTGTGATAGGCTCTACGTTCAAATACAACGGGTGCAAAACAGTTGCACACGCGGAATACTCAGGTCATACTTGACGAGCCTAGCATATACAGATATGGCCTCGGAACACGGAGACCGAAAGGTCGAGCGTGAATCATATAGTAGATATGATCAACATAGTGATGTTCACCATTGAAACTACTCCATCTCACGTGATGATCGGACATGGTTTAGTTGATTTGGATCACGTGATCACTTAGATGACTAGAGAGATGTCTGTCTAAGTGGGAGTTCTTAAGTAATATGATTAATTGAACTTAAATTTATCATGAACTTAGTACCTGATAGTATTTTGCTTGTCTATGTTTGTTTGTAGATAGATGGCTCGTGCTGTTGTTCCGTTGAATTTTAATGCGTTCCTTGAGAAAGCAAAGTTGAAAGATGATGGTAGCAATTACACGGACTGGGTCCGTAACCTGAGGATTATCCTCATTGCTGCACAGAAAAGTTACGTCCTGGAAGCACCGCTGGGTGCCAGGCCTGCTGCTGATGCAACTGACGATGTTAAGAACGTCTGGCAGAGCAAAGCTGATGACTACTCGATAGTTCAGTGTGCCATGCTTTACGGCTTAGAACCGGGTCTTCAACGACGTTTTGAACGTCATGGAGCATATGAGATGTTCCAGGAGTTGAAGTTAATATTTCAAGCAAATGCCCGGATTGAGAGATATGAAGTCTCCAATAAGTTCTATAGCTGCAAGATGGAGGAGAATAGTTCTGTCAGTGAACACATACTCAAAATGTCTGGGTATAATAATCACTTGATTCAACTGGGAGTTAATCTTCCTGATGATAGTGTCATTGACAGAATTCTCCAATCACTGCCACCAAGCTACAAGAGCTTCGTGATGAACTATAATATGCAAGGGATGAACAAGACTATTCCCGAGCTCTTCGCAATGCTAAAAGGCTGCGGAGGTAGAAATCAAGAAGGAGCATCAAGTGTTGATGGTTAACAAGACCACCAGTTTCAAGAAAAAGGGCAAAGGGAAGAAGAAGGGGAACTTCAAAAAGAACAGCAAGCAAGTTGCTGCTCAAGAGAAGAAACCCAAGTCTGGACCTAAGCCTGAAACTGAGTGCTTCTACTGCAAGCAGACTGGACACTGGAAGCGGAACTGCCCCAAGTATTTGGCGGATAAGAAGGATGGCAAAGTGAACAAAGGTATATGTGATATACATGTTATTGATGTGTACCTTACTAATGCTCGCAGTAGCACCTGGGTATTTGATACTGGTTCTGTTGCTAATATTTGCAACTCGAAACAGGGACTACGGATTAAGCGAAGATTGGCTAAGGACGAGGTGACGATGCGCGTGGGAAATGGTTCCAAAGTCGATGTGATCGCGGTCGGCACGCTACCTCTACATCTACCATCGGGATTAGTTTTAGACCTAAATAATTGTTATTTGGTGCCAGCGTTGAGCATGAACATTATATCTGGATCTTGTTTGATGCGAGACGGTTATTCATTTAAATCAGAGAATAATGGTTGTTCTATTTATATGAGTAATATCTTTTATGGTCATGCACCCTTGAAGAGTGGTCTATTTTTATTGAATCTCGATAGTAGTGATACACATATTCATAGTGTTGAAACCAAAAGATGCAGAGTTGATAACGATAGTGCAACTTATTTGTGGCACTGCCGTTTAGGTCATATCGGTGTAAAGCGCATGAAGAAACTCCATACTGATGGGCTTTTGGAATCACTTGATTATGAATCACTTGGTACTTGCGAACCGTGCCTCATGGGCAAGATGACTAAAACGCCGTTCTCCGGAACTATGGAGCGAGCAACTGATTTGTTGGAAATCATACATACTGATGTTTGTGGTCCAATGAATGTTGAGGCTCGCGGCGGGTATCGTTATTTTCTCACCTTCACAGATGATTTGAGCAGATATGGGTATATCTACTTAATGAAACACAAGTCTGAAACATTTGAAAAGTTCAAAGAATTTCAGAGTGAAGTGGAAAATCATCGTAACAAGAAAATAAAGTTTCTACGATCTGATCGTGGAGGAGAATATTTGAGTTACGAGTTTGGTCTACACTTGAAACAATGCGGAATAGTTTCGCAACTCACGCCACCCGGAACACCACAACGAAATGGTGTGTCCGAACGTCGTAATCGTACTTTACTAGATATGGTGCGATCTATGATGTCTCTTACTGATTTACCGCTATCGTTTTGGGGTTATGCTTTAGAGACGGCCGCATTCACGTTAAATAGGGCACCATCAAAATCCGTTGAGACGACGCCTTATGAACTGTGGTTTGGCAAGAAACCAAAGTTGTCGTTTCTTAAAGTTTGGGGCTGCGATGCTTATGTGAAGAAACTTCAACCAGATAAGCTCGAACCCAAATCGGAGAAATGTGTCTTCATAGGATACCCAAAAGAGACTATTGGGTACACCTTCTATCACAGATCTGAGGGCAAGATTTTCGTTGCTAAAATCGGATCCTTTCTAGAGAAGGAGTTTCTCTCGAAAGAAGTGAGTGGGAGGAAAGTAGAACTTGATGAGATAACTGTATCTACTCCCTTGTTGGAAAGTAGTTCATCACAAGAACCGGTTCCTGTGACAACTACACCAATTAGTGAGGAAGCTAATGATATTGATCATGAAACTTCAGATCAAGTTTCTACTGAACCTCGTAGGTCTACCAGAGTAAGATCCGCACCAGAGTGGTACGGTAATCCTATTCTGGAAGTCATGTTACTTGACCATGATGAACCTACGAACTATGAGGAAGCGATGATGAGCCCAGATTCCGCAAAATGGCTAGAGGCCATGAAATCTGAGATGGGATCCATGTATGAAAACAAAGTATGGACTTTGGTTGACTTGCCCGATGATCGGCAAGCCATTGAGAATAAATGGATCTTTAAGAAGAAGACTGACGCTGATGGTAATGTAACTGTCTATAAAGCTCGACTTGTTGCGAAAGGTTTTCGACAAGTTCAAGGGGTTGACTACGATGAGACTTTCTCACCCGTAGCGATGCTTAAGTCTGTCCGAATCATGTTAGCTATTGCTGCATTTCATGATTATGAAATTTGGCAAATGGATGTCAAAACTGCATTCTTGAATGGATTTCTGGAAGAAGAGTTGTATATGATGCAGCCAGAAGGTTTTGTTGATCCAAAAGGTGCTAACAAAGTGTGCAAGCTCCAGCGATCCATTTATGGACTGGTGCAAGCATCTCGGAGTTGGAATAAACGCTTTGATAGTGTGATCAAAGCATATGGTTTTATACAGACTTTTGGAGAAGCCTGTATTTACAAGAAAGTGAGTGGGAGCTCTGTAGCATTTCTGATATTATATGTAGATGACATATTATTAATTGGAAATGATATAGAATTTCTGGATAGCATAAAGGGATACTTGAATAAAAGTTTTTCAATGAAAGACCTCGGTGAAGCTGCTTACATATTGGGCATCAAGATCTATAGAGATAGATCAAGACGCTTAATAGGACTTTCACAAAGCACATACCTTGACAAAATTTTGAAAAAGTTCAAAATGGATCAGGCAAAGAAAGGTTCTTGCCTGTGCTACAAGGTGTGAAGTTGAGTCAAACTCAATGCCCGACCACAGCAGAAGATAGAGAGAAAATGAAAGATGTTCCCTATGCTTCAGCCATAGGCTCTATCATGTATGCAATGCTGTGTACCAGACCTGACGTATGCTTAGCAATAAGCTTGGCAGGAAGGTACCAAAGTAATCCAGGAGTGGATCACTGGACAGCGGTCAAGAACATCCTGAAATACCTGAAAAGGACTAAGGATATGTTTCTCATATATGGAGGTGACAAAGAGCTAGTCGTAAATGGTTACGTCGATGCAAGCTTTGACACTGATCCGGACGATTCTAAATCGCAAACCGGATACGTGTTTTTATTAAACGGTGGAGCTGTAAGTTGGTGCAGTTCTAAACAAAGCGTCGTGGCGGGATCTACATGTGAAGCGGAGTACATAGCTGCTTCTGAAGCAGCAAATGAAGAAGTCTGGATGAAGGAGTTCATTTCCGATCTAGGTGTCATACCTAGTGCATCGGGACCAATGAAGATCTTCTGTGACAATACTGGTGCAATTGCTTTGGCAAAGGAATCCAGATTTCACAAGAGGACCAAGCACATCAAGAGACGCTTCAATTCCATTCGGGACCAAGTCCAAGTGGGAGACATAGAGATTTGCAAGATACATACGGATCTGAATGTTGCAGACCCGTTGACTAAGCCTCTCTCACGAGCAAAACATGATCAGCACCAAGACTCCATGGGTGTTAGAATCATTACTATGTAATCTAGATTATTGACTCTAGTGCAAGTGGGAGACTGAAGGAAATATGCCCTAGAGGCAATAATAAAGTTATTATTTATTTCCTCATATCATGATA
Source organism: Triticum aestivum (assembly GCF_018294505.1). NCBI lineage: Eukaryota > Viridiplantae > Streptophyta > Magnoliopsida > Poales > Poaceae > Triticum > Triticum aestivum. The sequence continues at coordinate 530,242,069 of NC_057810.1, read as the reverse complement.
AATGTTTATTATTCATGCTAGAATTGTATTAACCAGAAACATGATACATGTGTGAATACATAGACAAACATATAGTCACTAGTATGCCTCTACTTGACTAGCTCATTAATCAAAGATGGTTATGTTTCCTAACCATAGACATGTGTTGTCATTTGATTAATGGGATCACATCATTAGAAGAATGATGTGATTGACATGACCCATTCCGTTAGCCTAGCACTTGATCGCTTAGTATACTGCTATTGCTTTCTTCATGACTTATACACGTTCCTGTAACTATGAGAATTATGCAACTCCCGTTTACCGGAGGAACACTTTGGGTACTACCAAACGTCACAACGTAACTGGGTGATTATAAAGGAGTACTACAGGTGTCTCCGAAGGTACATGCTGAGTTGGCGTATTTCGAGATTAGGTTTTGTCACTCCGATTGTCGGAGAGGTATCTCTGGGCCCTCTCGGTAATACTCATCACCTAAGCCTTGCAAGCATTGTAACTAATGAGTTAGTTATGAGATGATGTATTACGGAACGAGTAAAGAGACTTGCCGGTAACGAGATTGAACTAGGTATTGGATACCGAGGATCGAATCTCGGGCAAGTAACATACCGATGACAAAGGGAACAACGTCTGTTGTTATGCGGTTTGACCGATAAAGATCTTCATAAAATATGTGGGAACCAATATGAACATCCAGGTTCCGCTATTGGTTATTGACCGAGAATAGTTCTAGGTCATGTCTACATAGTTCTCGAACCCGTAGGGTCCGCACGCTTAATGTTTCGATGACAGTTTTATTATGAGTTTATAAGTTTTGATGTACCGAAGTTTTTTCGGAGTCCCGGATGTGATCACGGACATGACGAGGAGTCACAAAATGGTCGAGACATAAAGATTGATATATTGGACGACTATATTCGGACACAGGAAGTGTTCCGGGTGATTTCGGAGAAAACCGGAGTGCCGGAGGGGTTACCGGAACCCCCCGGGGAAGTATTGGGCCTTAGTGGGCCTGAGGGGAGAGAGAGGGCTGCAGCCCAGGAGGTGGCGCGCCTCCTCCCATGGGGAGTCCGAATTGGACTAGGGGAGGGGGGCGCGGCCCCTCTTTCCCTCCCCCTCTCCCTCTCTTTCCTTCCCCCTTCCTCCTTCCTAGTTGGACTAGGAAAGGGGAGTCCTACTCCCACTAGGAGGAGGACTTCCCCCCTCCTTGGCGCGCCCCAAGGGCCGGCCGGCCTCCCCCCTTGCTCCTTTATATACGGGGGTGGGGGGCACCCCATAGACACACAAGTTGATCTACGGATCGTTCCTTAGCCGTGTGCGGTGCCCCCCTCCACCATATTCCACCTCGGTCATATCGTCGCGGAGTTTAGGCGAAGCCCTGCGCCGGTAGAGCATCATTATCATCACCTCGCCGTCGTGCTGACGGAACTCATCCCCGAAGCTTTGCTCGATCGTAGCCCGGGGATCGTCATCGAGCTGAACGTGTGCTGAACTCGGAGGTGCCATACGTTCGGTACTTGGATCGGTCGGATCGTGAAGACGTACGACTACATCAACCGCGTTGTCATAACGCTTCCGCTTACGGTCTACGAGGGTACGTGGACAACACTCTCCCCTCTTGTTGCTATGCCATCACCATGATCTTGCGTGTACGTAGGAAAGTTTTTGAAATTACTATGTTCCCCAACACCAAGGAGAGGAAGGTGGCATTGGAGGAGAGGAAGGTGGGCATGGAGGAGCGATCTAAATTGTTGGAATGGGAGAAGCACTTTTTCTTCCTGGACACATCTATCTTCAATGATGCGCAAAAGGAGTATGTCAATCTTGCCCGTGAAGAAGTTTTGATCCAAAAAAGAGCCATGATTCGCGCAATGTGTGGCGGTGTCCTTGGCGGCATGGATGGCGGTTGAGGGAGTCCTGGATTAGGGGGTGTCCGGATAGCCGGACTACCATCATCAGCCGAACTATCATCGGCCGGACTATCATCATCGACCGGACTCCAAGACTATGAAGATACAAGATTGAAGACTTTGTCCCGTGTCCGGATGGGACTTTCCTTGGCGTGGAAGGCAAGCTTGGCGATACGGATACGTAGATCTCCTACCATTGTAACCGACTCTATGTAACCCTAGCCCTCTCCGGTGTCTATATAAACCGGATGGCTCTAGTCTGTAGGACACAACAACAACAACAACAACCATTACAATCATACCATAGGCTAGCTTCTAGGGTTTAGCCTCCTTGATCTCGTGGTAGATCCACTCTTGTAAACATCCACAATATCAATATCAATCAAGCAGGACGTAGGGTTTTACCTCCATCAAGAGGGCCCGAACCTGGGTAAAACATCGTGTCCCTTGTCTCCTGTTACCATCCGCCTAGACGCACAGCTCGGGACCCCCTACCCGAGATCCGCCAGTTTTGACACCGACATTGGTGCTTTCATTGAGAGTTCCTCTGTGTCGTCACCGATAGGCTTGATGGCCTCTTCAATCGACAACGACGCAGTCCTGGGTGAGACTTTTCTCCCCGGACAGATCTTCGTATTTGGCGGCTTCGCACTGCATGCCAACTCACTTGGCCATCTGGAGCAGATCGAAAGCTACGCCCCTGGCCGTCAGGTCAGATTTGGAAGCCTAAACTTCACGGCCGATATCCGCGGGGACTTGATCTTCGATGGATCTGAGCCACAGCCGAGCGTGCCGCGCTGTCATGATGGGCACGACCTAACTCTGCCACCGGACAGCACCTTGGAGGCCGCACACGAATCCGCTCCGACCCATAGTCCGGAGCCGATCGCTCAGATCGAGGACGGATGGCTGGACACCGCCTCGGGAGCTGCAACTTCTATGGCGATGGAGCCGAACACTCATCTTGTCCCGCATAAAGCCCATGACTCCGAGGTGCCGGACCCCCTGCCAGACTCCGAACCTCCTGTGCCCCTGCTAGTCGAATCCGATTGGGCGCCGATCATGGAATTCACCGCTGCGGACACCTTTCAGCACTCACCCTTCGGCGATATCTTTAATTCGCTGAACTACGGCCAGGATGGTCGGGACGCGGACAATGAAGAAATTCAGAGCCCACCCACCACCCACCTTGTAGCCACCGTCAACTATCTAACCGACGTCCTAAACTACGACTCCGAAGACATCAACGGTATGGACGACGATGCCGGAGACGATCAAGAACCAGCGCCTACAGGGCACTGGAAGGCCACCTCATCACATGACATACATATGGTGGACACCCCAAGGGGAAGCGATACCGAGGAACAACGGGACGCGGCAGAGGATAATCCCGCCGATAAACAACCAAAATGGCGACGTAGACGCCGCCCTAAGTCCCGCCTCGATCAAAGCAACATTCCTAACGACCCAGCGATAGAGCAGGGCAAACCAGCGGACGACGAACATACAAACCTTCACAAAAGACTCGTCGCCACTGCAAGAAGTTTGAAGAAGGAAAAAAGGAAAGCTCAAAACAATGGAAGACATACTCAGAATGAAGTGGAGCAAAATACTCAAGACCGCAGACAAATATGGCAATGGCCATCAAACAAAGAGCTACCCGAAGCGCAAGCTGCTGCCAGAATTTGACGAGGAAGCCATAGAGCCCTCACAGTCAAAAAATAAAGAGGCCACCTGGCCGGATAGACGGCCAGATGACAGGCCAAAAGCGACAAGCGGCACCGCACACAAGCCGACTTATGATCCTGGGAAAACGGACGGCCCAACTAGGTCCATCTACGGGCCAAAAAGGAGGGCCCCAGGAAGTAACACAACACGACAAGTGTTCGAAGATAGCGGCACACCCAAATACAGGGGCGCCGCACACCCGCTATGTTTTACCGATGAGGTGCTGGGTCATGAATTTCCAGCAGGGTTCAAACCCATAAACATAGAGGCATACGACGGCACAACAGACCCAGGAGTCTGGATAGAAGATTACATACTACACATACACATGGCTAGAGGAGATGATCTCCACGCCATAAAATACCTACCCCTCAAGCTCAAAGGGCCAGCTCGGCATTGGCTCAAAAGCCTCCCAGAAAACACTGTTGGAAGTTGGGAAGAGCTTGAGGACGCGTTTAGAGCAAATTTTCAAGGGACTTATGTCCGCCCTCTGGATGCAGACGATCTGAGTCATATAACCCAACAGCCCGGAGAGTCAGCGCGCAAATACTGGAACAGGTTCCTTACCAAAAAGAACCAAATAGTCGACTGTCCGGACGCGGAAGCCTTAGCAGCTTTTAAACACAACGTCCGAGACGAATGGCTCGCCAGACACCTCGGCCAAGAGAAGCCAAGAACAATGGCCGCGCTAACAAGCCTCATGACGCTCTTTTGCGTAGGAGAAGACAGCTGGCTAGCAAGATGCAACACCAGCGACCCGAGTACATCCGAGATCAGAGATGGAAACGGAAAATCACGGCGCAAGAAAGATCAACGCCGAAATAAAGGAAAAAGCCCAAAGGGCACGGCGGTCAACGCCGGATTCAAAAGCTCGCGGCCAAACAATAAAACACTGCCTCTTAAGGACAACAGCGACGAGCTATCAAATTTAAACAAAATTTTAGATCGGATATGTCAAATCCACAGTACCTCCGGAAGGCCTGCAAACCATACCAACCGAAATTGTTGGGTTTTTAAACAGTCCGGCAGACTCAACGCCAGACACAAGGGGCTCGATGCGCCAAGCGAGGATGATGACGAACCCCACCAGCAGAGCACCGGAAGTCAAAATACTTTCCCACAAGAAGTCAAAACAGTAAACTCACTTCATGTGATAGTACGGAAAACCAACACGGCACTCGCTAAGACAAGTGTCGCACGGTCCACCCCGCGGAACACCGAGATTGGATGTCAAAACCAATCACTTTCGACCATCGGGATTAATCCAGAAGTATTCGGAACGCAGGATAGACTGCCCTGATATTGGATCCCATAATAGACGGACTGCAATTCACGCAGGTTTTGATGGACGGCGGCAGTGACTTAAACCTGCTATATCCGGACACAATCCGCAAGTTGGGATAGACCCTACTACAATTCGGCATAGCCGCACTTCCTTCAAAGGAGTGGCGCCAGGCCCTTACGCCAGGTGCACAATTTCATTATTACTAGAAGTTGTGTTCGGGTCACCTGACAACTTCCGACGAGAAAAGCTAACCTTTCATGTCGCCCCATTTAAAAGTAGCTATCAAGCATCACTGGGACGGGAAGCTTTCGTCCGCTTCAATGCAATACCACATTACGCGTCTCTTACGCTTAAAATACCTGGTCCACGTGGCATCATTTCATTAAAAGGTCGCCTGAGACCCCGGGCACGGCTGGACGAGTCCGGAATAAATAAGCTAGGGGCTACCTAGCCACACACCCCTTCACAAGGGTTTGTACATATAAGCCATGATGAGCTAGCATAGGCTCAGCTTTATTAATCTATATTTCAATTTTTTATGCACTTTCTCGCACAATTTCTTTTCAAACTAAGTTCCTCTCTTTTTACAGATGAACAGCGTGCACACCCGTCCAGGATACGGTACAACGGAGACACATGCGCAGACGTGCAGTAGGGACCCGTTGCAAGGACTCTTTTCAGACTAAGACCCTACGTAAACCTTTCTTACTGTCTCTTGTTGCTATAATCCCCTGGTTTCTTATTATAACCAGAGTGGAGACTGGCGTTTTGGCATCGGCCGCGCCAGAAGAACTTGCCCGTACCTGGACACAAGGGGCTTAGGGCATTGTTTTGCCCGCTATTGTAAAGACCGAACACCTTCGGGAGTGTTCGGCGTCTTGAGTTAGGCCTTATATGCATCAGCTCCGAATCATGTCTTTGGTCAAATGTTGGGTTTGCCCGGCTCTTGTGTTTTGCTGCCTTACGTTCCGTATCATCGGCTAACGCGGCACCAGGAGAACTACTGCGATTGTGCCCCAGTTCGGCTGGGCGAGCACCTTAGTAGAGAAAGCCGAAAACTAACTGTCATGATACAACGAGAGACTGGTCAACCACTCGATCGACCATGGGAATGTTTAGAATTCCTCCGCTTTGACGAAGGGCCGTTTCTCGGTCAGGCACATACGCGCCCCAAATTCGGAGAGCGCGCTGCCCCCAGGGGCTATGTCGTAGCCCCACCCTCGAACTCCATGGCTAAGTGAAAGTGATAAAGCATTATAGTCCGATTGCCTCGTTTGCTACGCTACCACCTCCTTTACAGGACCGAGACGTCGGATTAAGTGTGAAAACGCGCTATTTTTTGCGAACACCCCCGCACCTTGTGCGTGGGGGCTGAAGCCGACGACTGCCATCTTTCAGGTTATACACACGTATACATGAACGACCACATAGGAGATATTCTATTACTTGAACGCACAAGTATAAAAGGCTCTTACATCATAAATATTATTTTACATCATAAAACCGTTCACTCGAACGTAACATTTCTTGAGCACTGCGACTCTATTACACGAGCACCACGCAGCACTTCGCCAAAATAGTGCTCGGCGGGTAACCGGTTATCGTCCGAACCCGGGGTCGCAACAGTGGTGGCATCCATCTCTGTCCAATGTGTCTTCACACGTGCGAGTGCCATCCGCGTACCCTCTATGCAGGCCGACCACTTCATCGCCTTGATATGCGGCACTGCTCCAAGAAATTGCTGCAATAAGCCAAAGTAACTCTTCGGCTCGGGCCTATCCGGCCAGACATGGGTCACTATATCCGTCATAGCAAGCCCGGACAACCTATTTAGCTCAGCCCACTCGGCCAAACTGCCGGTCAGCGGAAGTGAACACTCCGGACTATGGAATTGAGACCAAAACAGCTCTTCCGTCTTGTGATCCTTCTGGCTTCGAAAATGCACAACGGCTTCCGCCGCACTCGCTACTAAGTCCATATAAGGGTCCTCTGGACCCCACAGTTGGCCCAGCTGAGCATACTTTGGATCCGTAAACCTTCGGCGCAGCAGAAAAGGCTTGCCAGCTACAATTTCTCCGGCCTGGCGTAGCTCTTCCTTTATAGCCCGCATTGCAGAGCGGGCATCCTTGGCTTCGGCGGTGGCCTTCTCCAGGTCTTCTTGCCCCGCTAGGCGCTCCTTCCCAAGAGCCTCATTGCGGTCGGTAGCATCTTTTAACTTCATGGCCATTTCGGCCATCTCTTCCCTGCTCCGGCAGTGTGCGGCCCTTTCGGCCGCTAACTCCTCGGCCGCCCTCGAGGCTGCCGCATTACTCCTTCTGGCCTGCTCCTTGGCTTGAGCAAGTTCGGCCCGAAGGCTCTCCACAGCAGCGGCATTATCTGCATTTCACACACATGTTGTAAGGAGCTGGCTTCGGCCCCCTTACCAAGTGACCGCACAGAAACACTTACCTTGCGACTCATCAAGTCGCCTGTTGACCAGCGTGATGTCCGCATCCGCAACAGCGAGTTGCCGCTTTAGTTCAGCAACTCCATCAGTCCGGCTGGCCCCCGGACGACCCGCCACCTGCATTGGCACGGCGAAAAATTTAAACCTGCGATTTTGATCCTCGGCACGCTGTCGATTTCGACAACCTACCGAGTCTCAGGGGCTACTATCTATACAGGGCGCATTCTATATGCAAAACTGTTAAAAGGTGTGTCATTTTTGCGTACCTCAAACCCCGCCAGCAAACTCCTGACGGCATTGTGCAACCCGCCTTCGGCGGACGAAATCCTTTCAATCACCATGCTCATCAATGCGTGGTGATCTTCTGAGATAGACGCCTTCTCAAGCAGATCCTTCAGCCGTACACCAGTTGGCGCCGAACTATCCGGCTTTGCCAAACCCGAGGGCTCCCTCCGTGACGACACTTCAGGCTCGTCCGCCCTATCCGACGGTGCCCCGGACGGAGGCATCTCACTCTCCATCATCTCCGGACGAAGGTCCCCCGAAGACGAGCTCATTTGCGAAGGACGGAGATCCGAACTACAAGGTAAAAACCTTAGTTATCCTCAGAAGCACAAATAGGGATGTCCCTTATTATAAAACTCCTTTCTTTCTACTTACGGCTCGTTGGAGGGCTGACTCTTTAAGGGAGATTGTGCGGCCGGGGCCTCCCCGGACGCAGGACCCTCTGGTGAAGATTTCTTCCCCCGTTTAGGGGCTTTTGCCCCCGGGTCCTCGGAGGCAGTCCTCTTCTCCCCTTGGAGGGAGGGATTCTCGATCCCCCCTCTTTCAAGAGCCTCCTTAGGCGAGGCAGTAGCTTTCCTGCTTTCCCCTTCACCTTCCTCTGGAGGCGCAACCTCAAGCATCCGAACCAGCACGGAATCCGGCGCGGTCTCGGGGAGGGGGGCCGGACACCGTATCAATTTGGCTGCCGCTATCCACTCCTGTTTAGAAGGAAGTTGGTCATAAGGCGAATTATCGAAAGGCAAACAAACAGTATGTCCGGACTTGGAACTACTTACTTGAGTATCCGGGCGATTGCAGCTTAGGCTAGCATCCTCGGTCAATTCCGGACGCGCCTCTTGCGATCCGAAGAATAATTTGTACATCTCCAGGGGTGTCATACCCATGAAGTGTTGAAGAATCCGTGGGCCCTCTGGATTGAACTCCCACAGCCGGAGAGGGCGGCGTTTGCAGGGTGGGAGACGCCTAATCAGCATAACCTGCATTACCACCACCATATCGACCTCCCTCGTTTGGAGATCTCGAATCCGGCCCTACAGTAGGGGCACGTCCTTTGACGGCCCCCAGTTGAGCCCTTGGTTGACCCACGACATCAACCGTCGTGGAGGTCCTGGGTGGAATAAGGGCGGCGGCTTTTGTCTGCGGCCCCTCGGAACGGTAATATAGAACCACTCTTGCTGCCACGGGCCGAGCTCCTCTTGGAAGGAGCCAGCGGGCCATGGGGCATCAGCCCTCCTACTTATGGCCGCCCCGCCGCACTCCGCTTGACGCCCCCCGGTCATCTTCGGCGCCACATTGAAGGTCTTCAACCATAGGCCGAAGTGAGGGGTGACGCGGAGGAAGGCTTCACAGACAACAATAAATGCGGAAATATGGAGGATGGACTCCGGAGCCAAATCGTGGAATTCCAACCCATAATAAAACATGAGCCCTCTCACAAAAGGATCCATCGGGAAGCCTAAACCCCGACGGAGGTGGGATACAAAAACGACATACTCGCCGGGCTCGGGGGTGGGGATGGCCTGCCCTTCGGCAGGCAACCTGTGCAAAATCTCATAAGCCAGGTACTTGGCCTCCCGCAGCTTTAGCACGTCCTCCTCCGTCACATCCACCGGCCCTGGAGGTCGGAACCGGACATCGTTGAAGGTCCGAAGCGCTCGAATCTGGACCTCTAGGTGCTGGAACTTGGAGCGGGGAGATGATTCGATGGAGGATTGAAGAAAAGAAATAAGCCTTGGTCCCGTTATAAAGAGGAGAATACCAAGAGCCGTCTCCGTGACCGTTTGGGACTCGCCTTTGATAGAGGGGGCGGGGCGACGGGCGCAGTTGGGTTACCCACGTCCGTATTGATGAGAATCCCGGATTAAGGGGGAACACGATCTCTGCTTCGACAAGACGTGCCAAGGAAACCGCTTCGCTAAATGCGCTGAGGTGGTAGAGTAAAAAACGATTCAAGTAATGGCTTGGTAGTGGCGTGACGTCATGCCGCAAAAAACGTCAGCAGATTGAACTTGTGTATATATTATTCTCTCTACGGTGGAATGTGGAATTTATTTTGCAGAGCCGGACACTATCCTGGTGTTCACAATCTTCTATCATTCGGAGGAGGAACCCGCCTTGCAATGCCAAGCAATATACGCGCCGGACTTATCGTCATTGAAGCCTGGTTCAGGGGCTACTGAGGGAGTCCTGGATTAGGGGGTGTCCGGATAGCCGGACTACCATCATCAGCCGAACTATCATCGGCCGGACTATCATCATCGACCGGAGTCCAAGACTATGAAGATACAAGATTGAAGACTTCGTCCCGTGTCCGGATGGGACTTTCCTTGGCGTGGAAGGCAAGCTTGGCGGTACGGATACGTAGATCTCCTATCATTGTAACCGACTCTATGTAACCCTAGCCCTCTCCGGTGTCTATATAAACCGGATGGCTCTAGTCCGTAGGACACAACAACAACAACAACCATTATAATCATACCATAGGCTAGCTTCTAGGGTTTAGCCTCCTTGATCTCGTGGTAGATCCACTCTTGTAAACATCCACAATATCAATATCAATCAAGCAGGACGTAGGGTTTTACCTCCATCAAGAGGGCCCGAACCTGGGTAAAACATCGTGTCCCTTGTCTCCTGTTACCATCCGCCTAGACGCACAGTTCGGGACCCCCTACCCGAGATCCGCCGGTTTTGACACCGACAGCGGTGGCCTTGGAGGCATGGGAGGCATGGATGGCCTTGGCGGCATGGGAGACATGGGTGGCTTCGAAGCTATCATGGGCGGCATGAGTGCCATGGGTGACTTTGGAGCTACCATAGAGACCATGAAAGGCATGGGTGGCTTCGGAGCACCTCCGGGCGGCTTGACCGTCATGGGTGGCATGATTTTTGCGTCTCTCATTGGAGGCATGGGTGCACCTTCGGGCGCCACCGGTGTGCCTCACACACCTTCGCATGAAGATGTCGTTGAAGATCTCGCCAACATCTTCTGAGCTTCACGTGATGAGGATGCAGCGCGCGACAATGAAGAGGAGGAGGAAGAATCGTCTTAAGAGGAGCCCGGTGAGTCGGAGGAAGACGAGGACGAGGCTTGATTGTTGTGCCTTTCGTTTGTGTCATGAACTTGGTTTGCATTTTAAACTTGATTGGATAATGTTGTGGGCATGAATTTGAACTTGTGGGCATGAAATTTTAGTCAAAAACTTGTATGTATGATTAAAATTATATGCCATGTCTTTGTTTTGTGATATGTGAAATTCATTTTGTGTTCAAAATGCAACAAATGACATGCGTCGGCTGCTCCTGCGCGCTGCATTTTAGCGCGCTGGTGAAGCTACGCGCGCGCTGCATTTTTTCGCGGCTGATGAAAACAACGCTGCAAACTAGTTTTTAGCGCGTCGCGCATTGGGCGACGGTTGGAGAAGCTCTAAGGTCGAGAATATAAAGTGGACTTATCTCGAAAATTGCGAAGTTGAGGTATCGGGCGTGTCATTTACACCCTTTTTGGGCTCTTCCAGTGGACGAGCATTTGGGCCCAGTATTGGATAAGGCGGCCTTCGGCTAGCTAAATCCCCACTCCTGCCATCCGCTCTTGCCCGGCTTCTCCCCACGCTCCCATGGCCGCCGTTTACCCCACCACGGCCGCCCTCCCAGCGCGCCACTCCCCTCCTTCCTTCCTCCGGCCGTCGTACCTGTCGTGGTCCGCCTCCATCACCCAGCACCGCGTCCCCTTCTCACCGCGCCTCGCTCTCTCGCCGCCACCGGCGGCCAATCGGCGGTCGTTCGTGATCCGAGCGGCTTGGACGCGGCGGTCGCGCGGCGAGTTGGACAAGAGCCCGAACCGCAAGTCGTGGAAGCAGCGCACGGACATGTACATGCGCCCGTTCCTGCTCAACGTCTTCTTCTCCAAGCGCTTCGTCCACGCCAAGGTCATGCACCGGGGCACCAGCAAGGTCATCGCCGTCGCCACCACCAACGCCAAGGACCTCAGGACCACGCTGCCGTCCCTCATAGACGACAACGCCTGCAGGACCATCGGTCGTCTCATAGCCGAGAGGTCCATGGACGCCGATGTCTTCGCAATGGCGTACGAGCCCAAGAAGAATGAGAGGATCGAGGGGAAGCTCGGGATTGTCATCGACACCATTAAGGAGTATGGCATCATCTTTGCATAGGCAAGTTCCAGTGTAGGAGAAGAAACAGTTGTTATGTGGAGTATTTCTTTAGTTTGATCCATGTAGCTGTTTTTGTTCAGCTTATCTTATACTGATGGTGATGATCTAGTAATAGCTTCTTCTGCTGTGCTGTTTGTCTTTTTATATTGGTGTTGCAATGCTATTTTAGTTGTAAAATTTCATAGGATATCCTTGGTTAGATTGTCCAGTGCGCAATATTATAGGGAAATGTTCATTGAAAACGCTAGTAAAACCCAGTTGACTAAATGCAAATCTTGCTGGAGCTATCCGATTTTGTCAAGTCTAATGTGGATGTGGGCAGATAATAACATTAAGCAGAACTATAACGAGCAAGTTATGGATCTGAACTGTTTAGGAGTAACGAGTAAATATCAGAAAGTACATTAAGCCTGAGTACATGTTTTTACCATGCTATTGTTGTTACTCATATTATATACTCCCTCCGTCCCGAAATACTTGTCGGAGAGATGGATAAAATTGGATGCATCTATAACTAAAATACGTCTAGATTCATCTATTTTTTCGACAAGTATTTCCGGACGGAGGGAGTACAAGTATAAGGAACATGTGGATTTGCAAGGAAATTAGAGATGCACACAAGTACTCCCTCCGTCCGGAAATACTTGTCCTCAAAATGGATAAAATGAATGTATCTATAACTAAAATGTGGCTTAGTAAGGTTGTATGTCTTTCAGCTTTATTTAGTTATCAGAAAATCGGTGAATGATTTCCATTGTTGTTTATGGTCTTCAAATTATAACTGAATGATTCAGACGTTGAGAGTTTTATTGCACGGCAACTATGTTCACTGTTGGTTAGCTGAAGTGCTGTCTCTCGTGTTCATCAAAATTATGTGTGTGGAACTGGAAGAAAGCGTATGGAACAATATGAAATTATCGAAGGCAATGATAAGGCGCTCCTCCTGTCTATATGAAACAAATGGTAGGTCCTTACTATGCTAGTACTTTTTGACTGCCTAAGTTTATCCATGTACTGGACAGTTAGTATTCAGTTATGTCTTGTGGCTCGTGTTTCATTCTACCAAGTTGAAATGTTTTCTCACGGGCTAGTGATTACAATTATCTGCCTACCAAGTCATCACCTGTGCTGATCCTACAAGAAATTTGACTTGTTTCTCCACAAGTTGCCCCAGTTGGTAAATGTCATGCTTTAGTGCTGAAACTAGCACTTTGACTAATTTCGGTACCATCTTGTCATATTTGCAGTGCACAGACACTATCCTGATTTGGAGCTTTCCTGCTTGGATGAAAGTACTTTCATCCTTGTGGAATTTTTGTTCAGAAGGAGCTATTGCTGCTGTGCAGTATTTTGAAAGGTCACTGTGCTAGTAGTCAGCATGAACAAATTCCCAGTTCCCTAATCTCCAAATTCATGTTAAGGAATCATGGCTGGTGAAACCTGCTCCCTGCTAGCTCATTTGTCTGAACTTTGCAGCCTCAGCACACTGGGCTGCCACCAATGCTGCTGCAGACGCAGTTTCAGCTGGGATCTTCTTGTCATCTCTTCCCTACTACTCCCTCAGTTCCACAATATAAGATTGTTTTTCAAGCTAATAATAATCATTAGCTTGTCTTTCGACTTGGTTGACTCAAACTTGTAATTTCCACTGATGTCTGATGCCTGCAACTATGGTAGCCAGTCTTGCAACTGGGAGGGGATGCAGCATCCTGGCAGTTTGGAGACCAAGAGAAGAAGTCGAGGATTCCCTAAAACCAAATTTGAGGATAAATAGCAGAAATGTTGTTACATTCCGGTCCTATCAGAGCATCTCCAACTGGAATGAGCTAATTTGGCCCCCACTTGGCCGTGAACAAGTCCGAACAGTGTTCAGGCATGTCCACTCTGAACCACCATTTGTCTGTATACACATTTGTGTCCCTACAAATTGCACAAGCATGTGATTGATGGAGATGAAGAGAGAAGAATGGGAGAAAATGGTCCGGGGTGGGCCGGTTATGACGTGGTGGGCTTTCTAGACATGGTAAAAAAAAATGCTATTTCCTCCCCGGATATGAGCCGGGTTTGGGGGTTTGTGGATGTTCGGACAAATGGGGGGTGGGGCGGATTTGGGGGCCTCTCTGTGGTTCTCTTCGTGCTTATCTACACTGAATTTTGCCGTCAAGATCCCTGTGGCTGGCAGCTCCTTCGCGTACCTCCGTGTCAAGCTGGGCGTCATCGTGGATTTCGTGCCCACGGCCAACGACACCTGCCTGCCGCCCACGACTGACGACCTCGTGGTGCTTGCCAAGCCGCTGCAACCGGTCGTTGCCTTCATCTCTAACTCCGGTGGGCAACATGGTGGTGCATGTCTATATTGTTCGATGAAATGCTTGAGAGATAAAGGGGCTTGAGAGAGAGAGAGGACTGGGGGATTTGGGGGCCTCTCTGTGGTTCTCTTCGTGCTTATCTATACTGAGGCCTCCTTTGGTTCATAGGGTAGGAAAATCATAGACATAGAAAAGTCATAGGAAATAAGATGACATGCATCTCAAATCCTATGAGTAGCAATAGGAAAAGGGATGTCCTTTGATTCACATCATAGGATTTTTTTCATTGAGTCTAGGCTAATGTTTATTTTCCTATGAAATGTGGAGGATAGGAAGAATTCCTCCATAGGCATAGGATTTCATTCCTACAAAACCAAAGGGCTCTCAAGGAATTTTTCCTTTCAAAATCCTATCCTATGAAATTCCTACAAAATTCCTTCAAACCAAAGGAGGCCTGAATTTCGCCGTCAAGATCCCTGTGGCTGGCAGCTCCTTCGCGTACCTCCGTGTCAAGCTGGGCGTCATAGCGGATTTCGTGCCCACGGCCAACGACACCTGCCTGCCGCCCACGGCTGACGACCTTGTGGTGCTTGCCAAGCCGCCGCAGCCGGTCGTTGCCTTCATCTCTAACTCCGGTGGGCAGCATGGTGGTGCATGTCTATATTGTTCGATGAAATGCTTGAGAGATAAAGGGGCTTGAGAGAGAGGACTGTTGATGATGACATGTGGGCCTGGCGGTCTAGTGGTCAACCAAACAGAGTTGACCTTGTGGTGCCACGTGGACCTGACTGGGGCCATCGTTGTCATAATGCCCAGTCGGACACTAACTCGAAGTGGTAGTTTTTAAGGCAAAAGTTGAATAATGATAGTTTTAGGGGCGTTTTTTTAGGGAATACCATCATGGCTTACTTTATTGATTTGGCATAATGATTACATTGTTTGCGAGGGCAAAAACAAGAAAGTTAGGAGGTTCATCAACCCAATTACAAGATACATTATTATCAAAAGCAAATTTAACTAAACTATGGGCAACCTCATTCACCTCTCGCACACAATGAAGATAATGAACCGAGCCTATCATCCCAGCCATGATGAAGCATTTTCCATAGATCGTCGATGCTTCATTCCAGATACTTTCCTGACCCGTGCACGCAGAAATAACTTCCATAGAGTCAGATTCAATTTCTATGGAATGGAACCCTAGTGAGTTTGCTAGTGCCGGCCGGACCCTCTTTCATTGCCATTGATTCTGTTGTATGAACATCAGTAACGTGGGGAGGTTGAGAACATGCCGCCGCCAAGAAAACACCACTAGCATCTCTGTTAACGGCTCCAGTCGATCCTTTTCCCTCGTCAACATGAAAAGATGCATCCACATTGACTTTAACTGTTTTGTGGGAAGGTCTCTTCCACTTCATCCTTGTTCGATCAATAGAGATATTCCTTGCATTTCTTGGTCTATGGTGATTTAGACATATGGCTCGAACCGCCATCGCCCATCTAATTGTATTAGGAGTTTTATCATGGTGAGTTTGCTCCCGCCGCATCCATCAGAGATACCAGCAAGCCGTTGAGATCCCCTCCTTGACTCCTATACTTGGCATATTTGGCATGGGGCTGTCCGGGAGGTGTAAAATGCCAGTTCACATTCAAATAGCAGGTGCAAGACATCTTCCGCGCCCTCTGAACATATGTGACATTGTCCAATACTGCAACATGTCTATTTGCCAGAATTGTTTTTCTTTTCCTGATAGTTTTGGGGGCGGTTGCCTGAATTGTGGTAGTTTTGCGTTATATGCTCAACTGATCGCATACAACTGGCTACTTTATAACTTGTCCACAACGGTGGACGACTAGTTCAACTACAACACCTTGGTCTGCATGGCTGCGAATAACGTGATCAATGCGGCCATGGCGACCAAGACGTATGCTCTCTTCATCTTGGTGTTGGTACATCTACTGATCGATAGATGTGCTAGATACATGTTCAACTGTCGCGTGTCTATTTGCATATGCTAGTTAATTCTGGTAAGGGGTAAGCTTGTGTCATGATGCTATTCTGGATTTAAATAACGGAGATTACTAATTATCACAACACATATGTTGCACTCAGTAAAGAAAAAGTCACAGTACAGGTGTGGATTGACTAGGCACCATGCATGCATGGCTCTGTTTTTAGCTACTCCCTGAAGCTTCGCACGCCTGGTGGAGCAGGGAACAGAGACGCCGTACGTGGCTTTCTGCATTGACCGTGCCAACGGTTAGCTCATATATATGGGATAAGATAAAAACATGTCTGGGCGGGCCATCCACATTTAGCCCCCCACCACATGCAAGTACTGAAGAATGAAGATAGTGCTGGCTGCTGGTACTATTAATTTCAGAGAGCCAAGATAAGAAACACCTTGCCTGGTCAACCAACGATCAACCCCAGCTAATTAGATAGGAATATATATGACGGTGACGCATGCATGCCCGGCGCCACTCCGCGGCAGCGTTGTCACAATCTGGCCATGAGTGACACTACGCTATCTCGACGGCACTGCAATAAGTCGTCTTTTCTTTCCTTTTCTTTTCGTGAGGATGATGATTTTTTATGTTTGCTTCTATGTCGAAGAACACGAGCTGAAGCGTCTGATACCTGCAGTCTGCTAGAATTTGCATCAACATATTTTATGCACAACTAGGCCGTCAGGTACGTAAAGACCGATTCCTTGAGAGTAGACAAAGATGCAGAATGGCCGTTTTGCTCGTGTATATAGCACCGATCCGATCCGAGATCCGTGAGAAAGAGTTGCCACCACTCTGATCTTTCTACGGTCGGTGTTGGGATTGAACAAATCAGCTGCCTGCGCTCGTCGCGCGGGCACAATCCAGGAACCTGCCCCAGAACGAGAGTTCTTCATGCACACGCGTGCTGAGCTCTCACCACGTACGGAGACACGACCGCCCGGGGTCGAGCTAGCACAAGAAACCCACGGGCGGAAGCTATCTAGCGCCGCAACATTTCCACGCGTGCGACGTGACGATCGCCTGGCAGTAATTTTCTGCACTCCCGCCTACGTCTCTATACGAAAGACACTGTTCGTCGCGCCCGTTCCACCGTAGCCAGGACTATATTGCTCAGGACTTGTACTAGAAATGTTGGAAGAGTGTGCGTGAGAGTGACACACGTCGGTCGCCGGAAGGTTCCGCCGCCGCTGAAGCGTACGTACGTGGAGGCAGGCAAGATCGCGCGCTGATCATCTTCACGCACACGCAAAATTCAGTTCCATCGCGGCCCGTGTCGGGGGCACCGGGGCAGCCGTTGCGCCATTCGCCTGCGCTGCGTGCGTGCGTGCGCGCACACGCATGCAGCCGATCGAGGACGGACGGACACGGCTCTAACGAATGGAACGGCCTCTGGATCATGGCGAGCTACCAAGTACGAGTGGCGCAGCTCCTGCAAGACGTCTTTCTCGTCGGTTTAATTGCGTGGAATGGATATTGGGTCGTCGTCTCCAGGCAGCTACTTGGCCGTTTTTTTTTTTGGAGCTGCAGCTACTTGGCCATTTATCGCAGACAATAGAGACCAAAATGAGCAAGTAATCCCGAAAGACTATATATATATATATATATGGTGTAGTAATACGCACGTCGGCACGTGCCGCCTCACCTCTACTTAGTACACTCCGTACATCCAAGGGCAGAAGACCGAAACATGTCGTTTAGCTCGACGAACCCGAAGACAAGGGTGCTCTCTCGCCCCGAGCAGAGAGGGCGCGCATGGAGGAAGCCATGGACAAGTTAGATCTCACCGAAGAGGAGGCAACACCACTGGTTCTGGACGACGATGACAGCGGGTCAAGGCAATTTTGGGCGATCGCAGGCAAGGTCTTGCACCGGAACTTACTGCATATCCAGACGATCGCCAATGCGTTGCGCCCGGCATGGGGAAACCCTAGAGGATTGGTGTTCCGCCCGGCGGGTGAGAACATGTTCATAGCAGAGTTTGAGTCCCAACGTGATCGCGATCGCGTATGGGAGGGATCGCCGTGGCATATAAGTAAGCACGCAGTTGTTCTCACGGAATTCAAAGAGTGTATGCGGCCATCTGAGCTGCAGTTTGAGAAACTTTAGATTTGGGACAATTTGGGTCAGGATCCCAAATCTGCCTTTCAATTTGCGGAATGATGCGAGGGGAAAAGCAGTGGCCAAACAAATTGATAAGAACGCATCCTCAGTGCAATTCGACCCTGTTGGTGGGTACCTTCGAGCTAGGGTTACTATTGATGTAAGGAAACCTCTACGCAGGTGGATCTTAATTGATTCTGCAGCAAGAGGTAGGAGGGACTGGTATGATATTCAGTATGAGCAAGTACCAAATTTATGTTTCTCATGCGGGCGACTGGGACATTCTGACCTTCATTGTCCGACTCCTGGCTCGCGTGATGAAAACGGGGAGCTACCTTTTAAATCAAGCCCGAGAGCGCCAGAGGAGAAGAGAAAAGGGTGTATCTAATGATAGCTCGTTGATAACCCACAAGTGCAGGAGATCGCAACAACTTTTGAGGGTAAAGTATTCAACCCAAATTTATTGATTCGACACAAGGGGAGCCAAAGAATATTCTTGAGTATTAGCAGTCGAGTTGTCAATTCAACCACACCTGGATAACTTAGTATCTGCAGCAAAGTATTTAGTATCAAAGTAGTATGATAGTAATGGTAACGGTGGCAAAAGGTAAAGATAGTAGTAGCAATATTTTTGGTGTTTTGTAGTAGTTGTAACAGCAGCAACGGAAAAGTAAATAAGCGAAGAACAATATGTGAAAAGCTCGTAGGCAATGGATCAGTGATGGATAATTATGCCGGATGCGATTCCTCATGTAATAGCTATAACATGGGGTGACACAGAACTAGCTCCAGTTCATCAATGTAATGTAGGCATGTATTCCGTAAATAGTCATACATGTTGGGGAACGTTGCAGAAAATAAAAAAATTCTACGCTTCACCAAGATCAATCTATGGAGTCATCTAGCAACGAGAGAGAGGAGTGCATCTACATACCCTTGTAGATCGCGAGTGGAAGCGTTCAAGAGAACAGAGTTGAGGGAGTCGTACTCGTCGTGATCCAAATCACCGGAGATCCTAGCGCCGAACGGACGGCACCTCCGCGTTCAACACACGTACGGTTGTGAAGACGTCTCCTCCTTCTTGATCCAGCAAGGGGGAGGGAGAGGTTGATGGAGATCCAGCAGCACAACGGCGTGGTGGTGGAAGTAGCGGTGATCTCGGCAGGGCTTCGCCAAGCTCAGCGAGAGGGAGAGGTGGTGCGGAGGGAGAGGGAGGCGCCAGGAGCAGGGGTGCGCAACCCTCCCTCCCCCCTCTTTATATAGGGGCCCTGGGGGGGGGGCGCCGGCCCCCTAGAGATTGGATCTCAAGGGGGGGCAGCCAAGGGGGTGGCTTGCCCCCCAAGCCAAGTGCCCCCCCCCACCCCTAGGGTTTCCAACCCTAGGCGCAGGGGGGCCCAAGGAGGGCGCACCAGCCCACCAGGGGCTGGTTCCCTTCCCGACTTCAGCCCATGGGGCCCTCCGGGATAGGTGGCCCCACCCGGTGGACCCCCGGGACCCTTCCGGTGGTCCCGGTATAATACCGGTGACCCCCGAAACTTTCCCGCTGGCCGAAACTGGACTTCCTATATACAATTCTTTACCTCCGGACCATTCTGAAACTCCTCGTGACGTCCGAGATCTCATCCGGGACTCCGAACAACTTTTGGGTTACCGCATACTAATATCTCTACAACCCTAGCGTCACCGAACCTTAAGTGTGTAGACCCTACGGGTTCGGGAGATATGCAGACATGACCGAGACGACTCACCGGTCAATAACCAACAGCGGGATCTGGATACCCATGTTGGCTCCCACATGCTCCTCGATGATCTCATCGGATGAACCACGATGTCGAGGATTCAAGTAATCCCGTATACAATTCCCTTTGTCAATCGGTACGTTACTTGCCCGAGATTCGATTGTCGGTATCCCAATACCTCGGTCAATCTCGTTACCGGCAAGTCACTTTACTCGTACCGTAATGCATAATCCCGTGACCAAACACTTGGTCACATTGAGCTCATTATGATGATGCATTACCGAGTGGGCCCAGAGATACCTCTCCGTCATACGGAGTGACAAATCCCAGTCTTGATCCGTGTCAACCCAACAGATACTTTCAGGGATACCTGTAGTATACCTTTATAGTCACCCAGTTACGTTGTGACGTTTGGTACACCCAAAGCACTCCTACGGTATCTGGGAGTTACACGATCTCATGGTCTAAGGAAATGATACTTGACATTGGAAAAGCTCTAGCAAACGAACTACACGATCTTGTGCTATGCTTAGGATTGGGTCTTGTCCGTCACATCATTCTCCTAATGATGTGATCCCGTTATCAACGACATCCAATGTCCATAGTCAGGAAACCATGACTATCTGTTGATCAACGAGCTAGTCAACTGAGGCTTACTAGGGACATGCTGTGGTCTATTTATTCACACATGTATTACGATTTCTGGATAACACAATTATAGCATGAATACTAGACAATTATCATGAACAAGGAAATATAATAATAATCATATTATTATTGCCTCTAGGGCATATTTCCAACAGTCTCCCACTTGCACTAGAGTCAATAATCTAGTTACATTGTGATGAATCGAACACCCATAGAGTTCTGGTGTTGATCATGTTTTGCTCGCGGAAGAGGTTTAGTCAACGGATCTGCGACATTCAGATCCGTATGCACTTTGCCAATATCTATGTCTCCATCTTGAACATTTTCACGAATGGAGTTGAAGTGATGCTTGATGTGCCTGGTCTTCTTGTGAAACCTGGGCTCCTTGGCAAGGGCAATAGCTCCAGTGTTGTCACAGAAGAGGGTGACTGGCCCCGACACATTGGGTATGACTCCTAGATCGGTGATGAACTCCTTCATCCAGATTGCTTCATGCGCTGCCTCCGAGGCTGCCATGTACTCCGCTTCACACGTAGATCCCGCCACGACGCTCTGCTTGCAACTGCACCAGCTTACTGCCCCTCCATTCAAAATATACATGTATCCGGTTTGTGACTTAGAGTCATCCAGATCTGTGTCGAAGCTAGCATCGACGTAACCCTTTACGACGAGCCCTTCGTCACCTCCATAAACGAGAAACATATCCTTAGTCCTTTTTAGGTACTTCAGGATATTCTTGACCGCTGTCCAGTGTTCCATGCCGGGATTACTTTGGTACCTTCCTACCAAACTTGCGGCAAGATTTACATCAGGTCTGGTACACAGCATGGCATACATGATAGACCCTATGGCTGAGGCATAGGGGACGACACTCATCTGTTCTCTATCTTCTGCCGTGGTCAGACATTGAGCCGAGCTCAATTTCACACCTTGCAACACAGGCAAGAACCCCTTCTTGGACTGATCCATATCGAACTTCTTCAATATCTTATCAAGGTATGTGCTTTGTGAAAGACCTATGAGGCGTCTCGATCTATCTCTATAGATCTTGATGCCTAATATGTAAGCAGCTTCTCCAAGGTCCTTCATTGAAAAACACTTATTCAAGTAGGCCTTAATGCTGTCCAAAAGTTCTATATCATTTCCCATCAAAAGTATGTCATGCACATATAATATGAGAAATGCTATAGAGCTCCCACTCACTTTCTTGTAAACGCAGGCTTCTCCATAAGTCTGCATAAACCCAAACGCTTTGATCATCTCATCAAAGAGAATGTTCCAACTCTGAGATGCTTGCACCAGCCCATACATGGATCGCTGGAGCTTGCATACCTTGTTAGCATTCTCAGGATCGACAAAACCTTCCGGCTACATCATATACAGTTCTTCCTTAAGATAGCCGTTAAGGAATGCTGTTTTGACGCCCATTTGCCATATCTCATAATCATAGTATGCGGCAATTGCTAACATGATTCGGACGGACTTCAGCTTTGCTACGGGAGAGAAAGTCTCATCGTAGTCAACCCCTTGAATTTGCTGATAACCCTTAGCGACAAGTCGAGCTTTATAGATGGTAACATTACCATACGCGTCCGTCTTCTTCTTAAAGATCCATTTATTTTCTATCGCTCGCCGATCATCGGGCAAGTCTGTCAAAGTCCATACTTTGTTTTCATACATGGATCCTATCTTGGATTGCATGGCTTCAAGCCATTTGTTGGAATCTGGGCCCGCCATCGCTTCTTCATAGTTCAAAGGTTCACCGTTGTCTAACAACATGATTTCCAGGACAGGGTTGCCATACCACTCTGGTGTGGAACGTGTCCTTGTGGGCCTACGAAGTTCAGTAGCAACTTGATCCGAAGTACCTTGATCATCATCATTAATTTCCTCTCCAGTCGGTGTATGCACCACAGGAACATTTTCCTGAGCTGCACTACTTTCCGGTTCAAGAGGTAGTACTTCATCGAGTTCTACTTTCCTCCCACTTACTTCTTTGAGAGAAACTCTTTCTCCAGAAAGGACCCGTTCTTGGCAACAAAGATCTTGCCTTCGGATCTAAGGTAGAAGGTATACCCAATGGTTTACTTAGGGTATCCTATGAAGACGCATTTTTCCGACTTGGGTTCGAGCTTTTCAGGTTGAAGTTTCTTGACATAAGCATCGCATCCCCAAACTTTTAGAAACGACAGCTTAGGTTTCTTCCCAAACCATAATTCATACGGTGTCATCTCAACGGATTTAAACGGTGCCCTATTTAAAGTGAATGTAGCTGTCTCTAGAGCGTATCCCCAAAATGATAGCGGTAAATCGGTGAGTGACATCATAGATCGCACCATATCCAATAGAGTGCGATTACGACGTTCGGACACACCGTTACGCTGAGGTGTTCCAGGCGGTGTGAGTTGTGAAACGATTCCACATTTCCTTAAGTGCGTACCAAATTCGTGACTTAAATATTCTCCTCCACGATCTGATCGTAAGAACTTTATTTTTCGGTCATGTTGATTCTCTACCTCATTCTGAAATTCCTTGAACTTTTCAAAGGTCTCAGACTTGTGTTTCATCAAGTAGACATACCCATATCTACTTAAGTCATCAGTGAGAGTGAGAACATAACGATAGCCTCCGCGAGCCTCAACGCTCATTGGACCGCACACATCAGTAAGTATAATTTCCAATAAGTTGGTTGCTCGCTCCATTGTTCCGGAGAACGGAGTTTTGGTCATTTTGCCCATGAGGCATGGTTCGCATGTGTCAAATGATTCATAATCGAGAGACTCTAAAAGTCCATCAGCATGGAGCTTCTTCATGCGCTTGACACCAATGTGACCAAGGCGGCAGTGCCACAAGTATGTGGTACTATCGTTATCAACCTTACATCTTTTGGTATTCACACTATGAATATGTATAACATCACGTTCGAGATTCATCAAGAATAAACCATTGACCAGCGGGGCATGACCATAAAACATATCTCTCATATAAATAGAACAACCATTATTCTCGGATTTAAATGAGTAGCCATCTCATATTAAACGAGATCCAGATACAATGTTCATACTCAAAGCTGGCACTAAATAACAATTATTGAGGTTTAAAACTAATCCCGTAGGTAAATGTAGAGGTAGCGTGCCGACGGCAATCACATCAACCTTGGAACCATTCCCGACGCGCATCATCACCTCGTCCTTCGCCAGTCTCTGCTTATTCCGCAGCTCCTGCTTTGAGTTACAAATATGAGCAACCGCACCGGTATCAAATACCCAGGAGCTACTACAAGTACGGGTAAGGTACACATCAATTACATGTATATCACATATACCTTTAGTGTTGCCGGCCTTCTTGTCCGCTAAGTATTTGGGGCAGTTCCGCTTCCAGTGTCCCTTTCCCTTGCAATAAAAGCACTCAGTCTTAGGTTTGGGTCCATTCTTTGGCTTCTTCCTGGCAACTGGTTTACCGGGCGCGGCAACTCCCTTGCCGTCCTTCTTGAAGTTCTTCTTACCCTTGCCTTTCTTGAAACTAGTGGTTTTATTGACCATCAACACTTGATGCTCCTTTTTGATTTCTACCTCTGATTTCAGCATTGAAAATACTTCACGGATAGTTTTCACCATCCCCTGCATATTGTAGTTCATCACAAGCTAGGTGGGAGCGACTGAAGGATTCTGTCAATGACCGCCTCATCCGGGAGGTTAATGTCCAGCTGGGACAAGCGGTTGTGCAACCTAGACATTTTGAGTATGTGCTCACTGACAGAACTATTTTCCTCCATCTTACAACTGTAGAACTTGTCGGAGACTTCATATCTCTCGACCCGGGCATGAGCTTGGAAAACCATTTTCAGCTCTTCGAACATCTCATATGCTCTGTGTTGCTCAAAACGCTTTTGGAGCCCCGGTTCTAAGCTGTAAAGCATGCCGCACTGAACGAGGGAGTAATCATCAACACGTGACTGCCAAGCGTTCATAACGTCTTGGTTCTCTGGGATGGGTGCTTCACCTAGCAGTCCTTCTAGGACATATGCTTTCTTGGCAGCTATGAGGATGATCCTCAGGTTCCGGACCCAGTCCGAATAGTTGCTGCCATCATCTTTCAGCTTGGTTTTCTCTAGGAACGCGTTGAAGTTGAGGTTGACATGAGCGTTGGCCATTTGATCTACAAGACATTTTTGCAAAGGTTTTTAGACTAAGTTCATGATAATTAAGTGCATCTAATCAAATTATTTAATAAACTCCCACTCAAATTAGACATCCATCTAGTCATCTAAGTGATACATGATCCGAGTCAACTAGGCCGTGTCCGATCATCACATGAGACGGACTAGTCATCATCGGTGAACATCTTCATGTTGATCGTATCTTCCATACAACTCATGTTCGACCTTTCGGTCTCTTGTGTTCCGAGGCCATGTCTGTACATGCTAGGCTCGTCAAGTTAACCTAAGTGTTTTGCATGTGTAAATTTTTCTTACGCCCGTTGTATGTGGATGTTGGAATCTATCACACCCGATCATCACGTGGTGCTTCGAAACAACGAACTTTCGCAACGGCGCACAGTTAGGGGGAACACTTTCTTGAAATTATTATGAGGGATCATCTTATTTACTACCGTCGTTCTAAGCAAATAAGATGCAAAAACATGATAAACATCACATGCAATCAAATAGTGACATGTTATGGCCAATATCATATAGCTCCTTTGATCTCCATCTTTGGGGCACCATGATCTTAATCGTCACTGGCATGACACCATGATCTCCATGATCATGATCTTCCTCGTCGTGTCTCCATGAAGTTGCTCGCCAACTATTACTTCTACTACTATGGCTAACAGTTTAGCAATAAAGTAAAGTAATTACATGGCGTTTAATCATTGACACGCAGGTCATACAATAATTAAGACAACTCCTATGGCTCCTGCCGGTTGTCATACTCATCGACATGCAAGTCGTGATTCCTGTTACAAGAACATGATCTCATACATCACATATATATCATTCATCACAACTTTTGGCCATATCACATCACAAGGCATATGCTGCAAAAACAAGTTAGACGTCCTCTAATTGTTGTTGCATGTTTTTACGTGGCTGCAATAGGCTTCTAGCAAGAAAGTTTCTTACCTACGTGAAAGCTACAATGTGATATGCCAATTTCTATTTACCCTTCATAAGGACCCTTTTCATCGAATCCGATCCGACTAAAGTGGGAGAGACAGACACCCGCTAGCCACCTTATGCAACTAGTGCATGTCAGTCGGTGGAACCTATCTCACGTAAGCGTATGTGTAAGGTCGGTCCGGGCCGCTTCATCCCACGATGCCGCCGAAACAAGATAAGACTGGTAGTGGCAAGAAAATTGACAACATCTACGCCCACAACAAATTCGTGTTCTACTCGTGCAAAGAAACTACGCATAGACCTAGCTCATGATGCCACTGTTGGGGAACGTTGCAGGAAAAAAAATCTACGCTTCAGCAAGATCAATCTATGGAGTCATCTAGCAACGAGAGAGAGGAGTGCATCTACATACCCTTGTAGATCGCGAGTGGAAGCGTTCAAGAGAACGGGGTTGAGGGAGTCGTACTCGTCGTGATCCAAATCACCGGAGATCCTAGCGCCGAACGGACGGCACCTCCGCGTTCAACACACGTACGGTTGGGAAGACGTCTCCTCCTTCTTGATCCAGCAAGGGGGAGGGAGAGGTTGATGGAGATCCAACAGCACAACGGCGTGGTGGTGGAAGTAGCGGTGATCTCGGCAGGGCTTCGCCAAGCTCAGCGAGAGGGAGAGGTGGTGCAGAGGGAGAGGGAGGCGCCAGGAGCAGGGGTGCGCAGCCCTCCCTCCCCCCCTCTTTATATAGGGGCCCTGGGGGGGCACCGGCCCCCTAGAGATTGGATCTCAAGGGGGGCGGCGACCAAGGGGGTGGCTTGCCCCCCAAGCCAAGTGGGCCCCCACCCCTAGGGTTTCCAACCCTAGGCGCAGGGGGGCCAAGGGGGGCGTACCAGCCCACCAGGGGCTGGTTCCCTTCCCCACTTCAGCCCATGGGGCCCTTCGGGATAGGTGGCCCCACCCGGTGGACCCCCGGGACCCTTCGGTGGTCCCGGTACAATACCGGTGACCCCCGAAACTTTCCCGATGGCCGAAATTGGACTTCCTATATACAATTCTTTACCTCCGGACCATTCCGGAACTCCTCGTGACATTCGAGATCTCATCCGGGACTCTGAACAACTTTTGGGTTACCGCATACTAATATCTCTACAACCCTAGCATCACCGAACCTTAAGTGTGTAGACCCTACGGGTTCGGGAGATATGCAGACATGACCGAGACGACTCTCCGGTCAATAACCAACAGCGGGATCTGGATACCCATGTTGGCTCCCACATGCTCCTCGATGATCTCATCGGATGAACCATGATGTCGAGGATTCAAGTAATCCCGTATACAATTCCATTTGTCAATCGGTACGTTACTTGCCCGAGATTCAATCATCGGTATCCCAATACCTCGTTCAATCTCGTTACCGGCAAGTCACTTTACTCGTACCGTAATGCATGATCCTGTGACCAAACACTTGGTCACATTGAGCTCATTATGATGATGCATTACCAAGTGGGCCCAGAGATACCTCTCCATCATACAGAGTGACAAATCCCAGTCTCGATCCGTGTCAACCCAACAGATACTTTCGGGGATACCTGTAGTATACCTTTATAGTCACCCAGTTACGTTGTGATGTTTGGTACACCCAAAGCACTCCTACGGTATCCGGGAGTTACACGATCTCATGGTATAAGGAAATGATACTTGACATTGGAAAAGCTCTAGCAAACGAACTACACGATCTTGTGCTATGCTTAGGATTGGGTCTTGTCCATCACATCATTCTCCTAATGATGTGATCCCGTTATCAACGACATCCAATGTCCATATTCAGGAAACCATGACTATCTGTTGATCAACGAGCTAGTCAACTAGAGGCTTACTAGGGACATGTTATGGTCTATTTATTCACACATGTATTACAATTTCCGGATAACACAATTATAGCATGAATAATAGACAATTATCATGAACAAGGAAATATAATAACAATCATTTTATTATTGCCTCTAGGGCATATTTCCAACAATACGTGCTTATGGAAAATAACCTGCATGACATCTTTTGTCCTACCCTCCCGTGACAGCGGGGTCCTAGTGGAAACTAGGGGATATTAAGGCCTCCTTTTAATAGAGAACCGGACCAAAGCATTAGCACATAGTGACTACATGAACTCCTCAAACTACGGTCATCACCGAGAAGTATCCCGATTATTCTCACTTCGGGGTTGTCGGATCATAACACATAATAGGTGATTATAGACTTGCAAGATAGGATCAAGAACACACATATATTCATGAAAACATAATAGGTTCAGATCTGAAATCATGGCACTCGGGCCCTAGTGACAAGCATTAAGCATAGCAAAGTCATAGCAACATCAATCTCAAAACATAGTGGATACTAGGGATCAAACCCTAACAAAACTAACTTGATTACATGGTAAATCTCATTCAACCCATCACCATCCAGCAAGCCTACGATGGAATTACTCACGCACGACGGTGAGCATCATGAAATTGGTGATGGAGGATGGTTGATGATGACGACGGCGACGAATCCCCCTCTTCGGAGCCCCGATTGGACTCCAGATCAGCCCTCCCGAGAGAGATTAGGGCTTAGCGGCGGATCCGTGTCGTAAAACGCGATGAAACTTTCTCTTTGATTTTTTTCTCCACGAGACGGAATATATGGAGTTGGAGTTAAGGTCGGCGGAGCCTCAGGGGGCCCATGAGATAGGGAGGCGCGCCCTATAGGGGGGGGGTGCCCCCACCCTCGTGGACAGGGTGTGGGCCCCTTGGTCTTCATCTTTTGTGAGGATTTTTTATATTTTCTGAAACTTGTCTCCGAGGATTTCCAGGTCATTCCGAGAACTTTTGTTTTCTACACATGAAACAACATCATGGTAATTCTGCTGAAAACAGCATCAGTCCGGTTAGTTTCATTCAAATCATGCAAGTTAGAGTCCAAAACAAGGGCAAAAGTGTTTGGAAAAGTAGATATGTTGAAGACATATCAACTCCCCCAAGCTTAAACCTTTGCTTGTCCTCAAGCAATTCAGTTGATAGACTGAAAGTGATAAAGAAAAACTTTTACAAACTCTATTTGCTCTTGTTGTTGTAAACATGCAAAGCCATCATTCAGGTTTCAACAATATTATAAACTAACCATACTCACAATAACACTCGGGTCTCACAATTACTCATATCAATAACATAATCAGCTAGCGAGCCATAATAATAAAACTCGGATGACAACACTTTCTCAAAACAATCATAACATGATATAACAAAATCGTATCTCGCTAGCCCTTTATGAGACCGCAAAACATAAATGCAGAGCACCTTTAAAGATCAAGGACTGACTAAACATTGTAATTCATGGTAAAAGAGATCCAGTCAAGTCATACCCAGCATAAATCAATAGTAATGAATGCAAATGACAGTGTGCTCTCCAGCGGGTGCTTTTTAATAAGAAAGTGATGACTCCACATAAAAGTAAATAGATAGGCCCTTCACAAAGGGAAGCAGGGATTTGTAGAGGTGCGAGAGCTCGATTTTAAAGCAGAGATTGAATAACATTTTGAGCGGCATACTTTCACTATCAACGCAACAACTATGAGATGGCTGCATCTTCCATACTACATGCATTATAGGCAGTTCCCACACAGAATGGTAAAAGTTTATACTCCCCCAACCACCAACAAGCATCAATCCATGGCTTGCTCGAAACAACGAGTGCCTCCAACTAACAACAATCCCGGGGGAGTTTTGTTTAATTATTTTGATTTGCTTTGATCTTTTTGGATCATGGGACTAGGCATCCCGCTTACCGGCCCTTTCTCGTGAATGAGGAGCGGAGTCCATTCCTCTGAGAATAACCCACCTAGCATGGAAGATATAAGCAGCCCTAGTGGAAACATGAGCGGCTAGAGCATACAAAACAGAATTTCATTTGAAGGTTTGGAGTTTGGCACATACAAATTTACTTGAAACGGCAGGTAAATATCGCATATAGGAAGGTATGGTGGACTCATATGGAACAACTTTGGGGTTTAAGGAGTTTGGATGCACAAACAGTATTCCCGCTTAGTACAGGTGAAGGCTAGCAAAAGACTGGGAAGCGACCAACTGAGAGAGCGACAACAGTCATAAACATGCATTAAAACTAATTCACACCGAGTACAAACGTGAGTAGGATATAATCCACCATGAACATAAATATCGTGAAGGCTATGTTGATTTTGTTTCAACTACATGCGTGAACATGTGCCAATCGAGTCACTCAATTCATTCAAAGGAGGATACCATCCCACCATACCACATCATAATCATTCCAATAGCATGTTGGCACGCAAGGTAAACCATTATAACTCAAAGCTAATCAAGCATGGCACAAGCAACTATAATCCCTAAATGTTATTGCAAATATGATTACTTCATAATAAGTTGAATCAGGAACAATGAACTCATCATATTTACAAAAACAAGAGAGGTCGAGTTCATACCAGCTTTTCTCATCTCAATAAGTCCATCATATATCGTCATTATTGCCTTTCACTTGCACGACCGAACGATGTTTATAATAATAAGAGTGTACGTGCGTTGGACTAAGCTGGAATCTGCAAGCATTCAACTCAAGAGAGAAGACAAATAATATGGGCTCTAAATTAAATAAACAATCATGCATACGAGAGCCACTAAACATTTTCAATATGGTCTTCTTGACCCCCAAAGGAAAGATAAGAAAATAAAACTATTTACACGGGAAAGCTCCCAACAAGTAAAAGAAGAACGAGAAATCTTTTTGGGTTTTCATTTTAATTCTACTACAATCATGGAAATTAAGCTAATTAATTTTTTTTGGTTTTTTCTTAAGGTTTATCAAACACACAAGAAGAAAACTAGAAAAAGGAATTTTAAACTAACATGGATAATATAATGAAAGAGTATGGGCACAGACAACTAGTGTGTGAACATGAATGTAAAGTCGGTGAGAAATACGTACTCCCCCAAGCTTAGGCTTTTGGACTAAGTTGGTCTAATGCCAAGGGCCGCTGCTACTCTCCCCGGTGTACTGGGAAGTGTAATCAGGATACCACTGGTTGGCCATCTCTGGATCCCACTGGAAAGATGATGCATGATAAGGGTCCAGTGCAGGTTCTGGCTCAGGTTCAGGTTCTGGAGTGGATGCTTGGCCTCGATGAGCATACACCGCCTCCGGTGTAACAAGAAAATTATCTGCAGTCAAATCAAACAACAAAGGTGCAGGCAGAATAATAGTTTCACTGTGTTTCTTATTAAATCTCAAGTTATACAGGAGCGTCTTATCTTCATTCCGAACGATAAAGTTGTGTGCTACCATGCTCCTGTAATCTAAAATGTAAGAAGGCAGGATCATATCCCCCTTTTCATAATGCCTAATAGGTATCCTAAAATGTCTAGCAAGACGTGAAGCATAGATACCTCCAAATATGGGGCCTTTTGTATGATTCAGGCTTAGCCGTTTAGCAATGACGACACCCATACTAAAACTATTGTCTCCAAACAAGGCATGCTGAAGAATGATAATATCAGGAAACATTAAAGTTTCCACTATTTACACGACCAATCAAGCATCTACTAGCAAATATAGCAAAGTAACGTAAAACGGAAAGTGTATGCTAGAGATTTTTCCCTCGGAACCTTTCTTTGGCTCCTCTACAGCTATAGTGTTAACAAAGCCCTCCACATCTTCACGACGGGGTTCCTCTAACTCTCCCTCAAAAGGTATCCTACATACCGCGCAAAAGTCATGTAAAGTCATTTCTCTGAATTGATCATATAAGTGAAATGATACTGAAGGTGGTGACTTCTTAGGATAATAATAAAAGTTTTGCACGAAAGTATTGGTAAGCAAGAGATACCGATCTATTCGGTCGAGGATAAAATCATTGAGGCTTGCACTCTCGATCAAAGAATAAAAATCTTCATGAATTTCAGCTTCTTTCAAGAAATTATCACATGGCCATTCACACGACTGTACTTCCGCTAAGCGAGGAAGATTATACTTGGCTTTTTCCTTCTCTTTAGCTTGTTTTTCCTGAGAGCCTTGGCTAGAAGAGCCCCTCAAAAATCTCCTTAACATTTTCTAAAAATTTCTGTAATTTTAGTAACTTCAAAATAAAAGTGAATAGAACTTAACAAGAATGGTAGCAACTACTCCCGCAAGTGCCTAGAGCCTACATCATGCATTAGAATTACTTGGAACCTCATAAATTTAACATGCAAGCTCAAGAACAGGGTCACCAAGGCAGCAAGGATTTGCAATGAATAAAGCACTAGAACAAAAACTAATTGGACCAATGGAGGAGTCACATACCAAGCAACAATCTCCCAAAGCAGTTTTGTGAATGGAGCTTTGAGCAAGGAGATCGAAAATCGCAGCAAAACGAGCTTGAACTCGTGCTTGAGTTGGATGGGGATTTTTTTGGGTAGAAGATGGAGTGTGTGGGTGCTGGCATAAGTGGAGGGGGGCTACCAGGGGCCCACGAGACAGGGGGCGCGCCCTATAGGGGGGCGCCCTCCACTCTCGTGGCCTGGTGCTGGCCCCTCATGCAGTGATTTCAGTGCTTTAAATCCTCAAATATTCCATAAAAATCATACTAAATTTGCAGGGCATTTGGAGCACATTTATTTTCGGGATTTTTTTATTGCACGGATAATTCAGAAAACAGATGGATAAAACTATTTTTGCTTTATTTAAAGTAAATGACAAAAAGTAAAAAGAAAGTACAGAAGGTTGTGCCTTCTAGTTTCATCCATCTCATGATCATCAAAATGAATCCACTAACAAGGTTGACCAAGTCTTGTTAACAAACTCATTCCGAATAACACGGAACTGGAGAAATTTCGAATAACACTAAGTTACCTCAACGGGGATATGAAAACCCCCAACAATAAGAATATCATACTTTTTCTTGACAGTAGGGAGAGGAAATTCAAAACCTCCAATGATGATAGTTGGAACTTTTCCAATAGAATTGATGCTATGAACTTGAAATTGTTTCCTCGGAAAGTGTACCGTATGCTCATTACCATTAACATGAAAAGTGACATTGCCTTTGTTGCAATCAATAACATCCCCTGCAGTATTCAAAAAAGGTCTACCAAGTATAATAGACATACTATCGTCCTCGGGAATATCAAGAATAACAAAGTCCGTTAAGATAGTGACATTTGCAACCACAACAGGGACATCCTCACAAATACCGACAGGTATAGCAGTTGATTTATCAGCCATTTCCAAAGATATTTCAGTAGGTGTCAACTTATTCAATTCAATTCTACGATATAAAGAGAGAGGCATAACACTAACACCGGCTCCAAGATAACATAAAGCAGTTCTAACGTAATTTCTTTTAATAGAGCATGGTATAGTTGGTACACCCGGATCTCCAAGTTTCTTTGGTATTCCACCCTTAAAAGTGTAATTAGCAAGCATGGTGGAAATTTCAGCTTCCGGTATCTTTTTTTTATTTGTAATGATATCCTTCATATACTTAGCATAAGGATTCACTTTTAGCATATCAGTTAAGCGCATACCTAAGAAAATAGGTCTAATCATTTCAGCAAAGTGCTCAAAATCCTCATCATCCTTTGACTTGGACGGTTTAGGAGGAAAGGGCATGGGTTTCTGAACCCATGGTTCTCTTTCTTTACCGTGCTTCCTAGAAACAAAATCTCTCTTATCATAACCTTGATTCTTTGATTGTGAGTTATCAAGATCAACAGCAGGTTCAATCTCTACATCATTGTTTTTGATAGGTTGAGCATCAACATGAACATTATCATTAACATTATCACTAGGTTCATGTTCATCACCTGATTGAGTTTCAGTATCAGAAATAGAAATATCATTGGGATTCTCAGGTGTGTCTACAGTAGGTTCACTAGAAGCATGCAAAGTCCTATCATTTTTCTTTTTCTTCTTTTTAGAAGAACTAGGTGCCTCTAAATTATTTCTCTGAGAATCTTGCTCGATTCTCTTAGGGTGGCCTTCAGGATACAAAGGTTCCTGAGTCATTCTACCAGTTCTAGTAGCCACTCTAACAGCAAAGTCATTTTTATTATTTAATTCATCAAGCAAATCATTTTGAGCTTTAAGTACTTGCTCAGCTTGAGTAGCAACCATAGAAGTACTTGCTCAGCTGTCGTGGCCTGGTGCTTGCCCCTCCTGCGGTGATTTCAGTGCCTAAAATCCTCAAATATTCCATAAAAAATCATACTAAATTTGCAGGGCATTTGGAGCACTTTTATTTTCGAACTATTTTTTTATTGCACGGATAATTCAGAAAACAGACATATAATACTATTTTTGCTTTATTTATTCTAAATAACAGAAAGTAAAAAGAGGGTACAGAAGGTTGTGCCTTCTAGTTCCATCCATCTCGTGATCATCAAAATGTATCCACTAACAAGGTTGACCAAGTCTTGTTAACAAACTCATTCTGAATAACACGGGACTGGAGAAATTTCGAATAACACTAAGTTACCTCAACGGGGATATGAAAATCCCCAACAATAAGAATATCATACTTTTTCTTGACAGTAGGGAGAGGAAATTCAAAACCTCCAATAATAATAGTTGGAACTTTTCCAATAGAATTGATGCTATGAACTTGAGATTGTTTCCTCGGAAAGTGTACCGTATGCTCATTACCATTAACATGAAAAGTGACATTGCCTTTGTTGCAATCAATAACAGCCCCTGCAGTATTAAGAAAAGGTCTACCAAGGATAATAGACACACTATCATCCTCGGGAATATCAAGAATAACAAAGTCCGTTAAGATAGTGACATTTGCAACCACAACAGGGACATCCTCACAAATACCGATAGGTATAGCAGTTGATTTATCAGCCATTTGCAAAGATATTTCAGTAGGTGTCAACCTATTCAATTCAAGTCTATGATATAAAGAGAGAGAGACATAACGCTAACACCGGCTCCAAGATCACATAAAGCAGTTCTAACATAGTTTCGTTTAATGGAGCATGGTATAGTCGGTACCCCTGGATCTCCAAGATTCTTTGGTATTCCACCCTTAAATGTGTAATTAGCAAGCATGGTGGAAATTTCAGCTTCCGGTATCTTTCTTTTGTTTTTAATGATATCCTTCATATACTTAGCATAAGGATTTACTTTAAGCATATCAGTTAAGCGCATACGTAAGAAAATAGGTCTAATCATTTCAGCAAAGCGCTCAAAATCCTCATCATCCTTTGTCTTGGATGGTTTAGGAGGAAATAGCATGGGTTTCTGAACCCATGGTTCTCTTTCTCTACCGTGCTTCCTAGCAACAAAATCTCTCTTATCATAACGTTGATTCTTTGATTGTGGGTTATCAAGATCAACAACAGGTTCAACCTCTACTTCATTGTTTTTGCTAGGTTGAGCATCAACATTAACATTATCATTAACATTATCATTAACATTATCACTTGGTTCATGTTCATCACCTAATTGTGTTTCAGCATCAGAGATAGAAATATCATTGGGATTCTCAGGTGTGTCTACAGCAGGTTCACTAGAAGCATGCAAAGTCCTATCATTTTTCTTTTTCTTCTTTTTAGAAGAACTAGGTGCCTCTAAATTATTTCTCTGAGAATCTTGCTCGATTCTCTTAGGGTGGCCTTCAGGATACAAAGGTTCCTGAGTCATTCTACCAGTTCTTGTAGCCACTCTAATAGCAAAGTCATTTTTATTATTTAATTCCTCAAGCAAATCATTTTGAGCTTTAAGTACTTGCTCAGCTTGAGTAGCAACTATAGACGCATATTTGCTAATGAGTTGAAGTTCACCTTTAACTCTACCCAAGTTATCGCTCACGCGTCCTATCTCGAAAGCATTATTCTTTAACTCTCTACCAACATAAGCATTAAAACTTTCTTGTATAGCCATAAAGTCATCAAATTCATCTAAGCAAGGGCTATGAAATTTAGTAGAGGGGATTTCAACTTTATCATATCTATAGAGAGAATTTACCTTTACTACCTGTGTCGGGTTATCAAGACAATGTGGTTCTTCAACAGGCGGTATATTAAGACCATGTATTTCTTCAATAGGTGGTAAATTCTTAACATCTTCAGCTTTAATACCTTTTTCTTTCATTGATTTCTTTGCCTCTTGCATATCTTCAGGATTGAGAAATAAAACACCTCTCTTCTCCGGAGTGGGTTTCAGAATAGGCTCAGGAGTTGGCTCAATTAGTTCAGGAATTGCCTCAGGAATTGGCTCAGGAAGAGTCCAATTCTTTTCATTAGTCAACATATTATTCAATAGTAATTCAGCTTTGTCGACTGTTCTTTCCCTGAAAACACAACCAACACAACTATCCAAGTAGTCCTTGGAAGCATTGGTTAGTCCATTATAAAAGATATCAAGTATTTCATTTTTCTTGAGAGGATGATCGGGCAAAGCATTAAGTAACCGGAGAAGCCTCCCCCAAGCTTGTGGGAGACTCTCTTCCTTGATTTGCACAAAATTATATATTTCCCGCAAGGCAGCTTGTTTCTTATGAGCATGGAAATATTTAGCAGAGAAGTAATAAATCATATGCTGGGGACTACGCACACAACCAGGAGCAAGAGAATTATACCAAGTCTTAGCATCACCCTTTAACGAGAACGGAAAAATCTTAAGGATATAAAAATAGCGAGATCTTTCATCATGAGTAAACAGGGTAGCTATATCATTCAACTTGGTAAGATGTGCCACAACAGTTTCAGATTCAAGGCCATAAAAAGGATCAGATTCAACTAGAGTAATAATCTCAGGATCAACAGAGAATTCATAATCCTTATCAGTAACACAGAAAGGTGAAGTAGCAAAAGCAGGGTCAGGTTTCATTCTAGCATTAAGAGACTGCTGCTTCCATTTAGCTAATAGTTTCTTAAGATCATATCTATCTTTGTAGGCAAAAATAGCTTCAGCAGCTTCTTTATTCATTACATAACCCTCAGGAACAACGGGAAATTCATAATCATTCGGAGAACGTTCATCATCACTATCATCAATAATAGCATCTTTAATAATTTCATTCTCTCTAGCTCTAGCAAGTTGTTCATCAAGAAATTCACCTAATGGCACAGTAGTATCACACACAAAAGTAGTTTCATCATAAGTATCATGCAAAGCAGAAGTGGCATCATCGATAACATGCGACATATCAAAATTCATAGCAGTAACAGGTTTAGGTGTCGCAAGCTTATTAATAACAGAAGGAGAATCTAGTGCAGAGCTAGATGGTAGTTCCTTACCTCCCCTCGTAGTTGAGGGATAGATCTTGGTTTTAAAGTCTTTCAAATTCTTCATAGTGATCAACAGATATAAATCCCAAGTGACTCAGAGAATAGAGCTATGCTCCCCGGCAACGGCGCTAGAAATTAGTCTTGATAACCCACAAGTGTAGGGGATCACAATAGCTTTTGAGGGTAAAGTATTCAACCCAAATTTATTGATTCGACACAAGGGGAGCCAAAGAATATTCTTGAGTATTAGCAGTTGAGTTGTCAATTCAACCACACCTGGATAACTTAGTACCTACAGCAAAGTATTTAGTAGCAAAGTAGTATGATAGTAATGGTAACGGTGGCAAAAGGTAAAGATAGTAGTAGCAATATTTTTGGTGTTTTGTAGTAGTTGTAACATCAGCAACGGAAAAGTAAATAAGCGAAGAACAATATATGAAAAGCTCGTAGGCAATGGATCAGTGATGGATAATTATTCCGGATGCGATTCCTCATGTAATAGCTATAACATAGGGTGACACAGAACTAGCTCCAGTTCATCAATGTAATGTAGGCATGTATTCCATAAATAGTCATAGGTGCTTATGGAAAAGAACTTGCATGACATATTTTGTCCTATCGTCCCGTGGCAGCGGGGTCCTAGTGGAAACTAAGGGATATTAAGGCCTTCTTTTAATAGAGAACCGGGTCAAAGCATTAGCACATAGTGAATACATGAACTCCTCAAACTACGGTCATCACCGAGAACTATCCCGATTATTGTCACTTTGGGGTTGTCAGATCATAACACACAATAGGTGACTATAGACTTGCAAGATAGGATCAAGAACACACATATATTCATGAAAAAATAATAGGTTCAGATCTGAAATCATGGCACTCAGGCCCTAGTGACAAGCATTAAGCATAGCAAAGTCACAGCAACATCAATCTCAGAACATAGTGGATACTAGGGATCAAACCCTAACAAAACTAACTTGATTACATGGTAAATCTCATCCAACCCATCACCGTCCAGCAAGCCTACGATGGAATTACTCACGCACGGCGGTGAGTATCATGAAATTGGTGATGGAGGATGGTTGATGATGATGACAGCAACGAATCCCCCTCTCCGGAGCCCCAAACGGACTCCAGATCAGCCCTCCCGAGAGAGATTAGGGCTTGGCGGCGGCTCCGTGTCGTAAAACGTGATGAAACTTTCTCTTTGATTTTTTTCTCCGCGAGATGGAATATATGGAGTTGGAGTTGAGGTTGGCGGAGCCTCAGGGGACCCACAAGATAGGGGGCGTGCCCTATAGGGGAGGGCGTGCCTCCCACCCTCGTGGACAGGGTGTGGGCCCCCTGGTCTTCATCTTTTGTGAGGATTTTTTATATTTTCTGAAACTTGTCTCCGAGGATTTCCAGGTCATTCCGAGAACTTTTGTTTTCTACACATGAAACAACATCATTGTAATTCTGCTGAAAAAACAGCGTCAGTACGGTTAGTTTCATTCAAATCATGCAAGTTAGAGTCCAAAACAAGGGCAAACGTGTTTGGAAAAGTAGATACGTTGAAGACGTATCACTCGTCCAAGGAGCAACAGTCAAGCCAAAGCAGTACTAAAGATGCGCGTGCTACAAACGCTAGAGCTGATCCCAGTCCAGAGGTCAACTCGCCTAAAAAGAAGCATGATCAGATGAACAAGAGAAAGGGAGGGCCTCATGGGACGAAGCAAGTTTATCGACAGATCACTTTGCCTCTGACTGATCAACCGCAGGTGCCACAGATGAATGATACCACAAATGTTGTGGTGGTGTTTAAAGCGGGTGAGGTACGTTCGGATGGTGATGAGAAGGAGTCAGAGAGGGAGCCAGAGGCCAAAAAGAAGAAACCGACTCCCACTAACTCTCAAAACTCAGAGTGTTCGGCGGTGGCTGCAGAGCAGCCCCGCCGGGAATGATGAGTTGCCTCAGCTGGAACTTCCGCGGGCTTGGGAACCCCGATGCAGTTCGGGAGCTTCGTAGCATTGTGAAGCAGGAAGGGCCCGAGTCTCTTATTTCTTATGGAGACCAAAATTTCAGCCAAGCGAGTGGAGAATCTTTAGAACTCTCTTGGTTTTGCGGTATGTTTTGCGGTGAGCAGCGTTGGACTCAGTGGGGGACTAGGTTTGTTCTGGTCTGCTGAGCTCGATGTTGAGCTCAAAAATTATAGTTCTGCCCATATAGATGTTATGGTGCAGAGGAAGAATGACACGTCCAAAATTTGGCGTGTTACTTGATTATGGAGCTCCACGCGTGGAAGACAGATGCCACAGCTGGAGATTCATGAGAACTTTGTTTGCTATCCGGCATGAAGCTTGGATGTGCATTGGGGATTTTAACGAAACATTATTCGGGTCGGAACACTTCTCTCTTTCACCAAGACCTGAGTGGCAGATGAAAGCGTTCCGAGAGGTAATGGATGAGTGTGCAATGGTTGACTTGGGTTGGTCAGGCATGGAATATACTTGGGA
Organism: Triticum aestivum; assembly: GCF_018294505.1. Lineage (NCBI taxonomy): Eukaryota > Viridiplantae > Streptophyta > Magnoliopsida > Poales > Poaceae > Triticum > Triticum aestivum. The sequence continues at coordinate 530,202,538 of NC_057810.1, read as the reverse complement.
CAATAGGCAGTCGGGTCGTTCTAACATTAAAGCCCGGCTGGACAGAGCCTTTGGCAACACAGCACTTACTGATTTATTTGCAAATGTCAAAGTAAGGCACATTGTCGCTGCGGAGTCAGATCACTGTTTTGTCCTAGCAGATCTTAGGGAAAATCTTACTCCCAGTGTACATCGAGGGCCTAAACCCTTTCGATATGAGGACATGTGGCAGACACATGCAAATTATGACCAGCTCATCCTAGACTCTTGGCAGAAGGGGTCGGGTTGCCACGGCCTAGGCGGCATGGTGGAGGCCCTGAATAACTTACAAACACAGCTATCAGCTTGGGGTAAAAGGGAGTTTGGTTGTCTTGCTCGCAAAATACGTAAGTTACGTGAACAGCTAACTCGGCTGCGGAGCCGATCTGTGGGCAGTGGGCCTACTGAGGAGGAGAAAGCAATTGTGAATAAACTGAGACTTGCCCTGCACCAAGAAGATATTTGGTCTCGACAGCGGTCTAGAGTACCGTGGCTACGTGAAGGAGACAGGAACATGGGATATTTCCATGCCCAGATGTCTGAGAGTAAGCGCATGATCGTATCGAGAAACTTGAATGCTCGGATGGCACTATGTGTTCCACTCCTGAGGAGGATCGGGAAGAGGTCCAAAGTTTCTTCGAAAACTTATATACATCTCAAGGTTTTCGGCAGATGGAAGATCTGCTCGAGTTTGTTCCCAGCAGAGTAATGACCACGATGAATCATGAGTTACAAAATCCATACACGGCGGAAGAAGTTAAAAAAGCTCTATTTCAAATGGCTCCGTCAAAAGCCCCGGGAGTTGATGGTTTCACCGCGGGGTTTTTTCAGCGACACTGGAATCTTCTTAAGGATGACATAATTCTAGCGGTGCTTGACTTCTTGAATGGTGGCGAACTGCCAGCGGGTATGAATGATACCTCCATCACCCTAATACCCAAGGTCCGTTTTCCACAAAAGATTTCTCAATATCGCCCGATCTCTCTCTTCTCAGTCCTGTATAAAGTTGCTGCCAAAGCTATCACTAATCGGATGAGAGAGTTTTTGGATGATATTATTGGAGTGGAGCAGAGCGCATTCGTCCCGGGCCGCTTGATCACAGACAATGTTTTAATCGCATATGAAAGCATGCATGCCATGAAGAGAAGGAAGAAGGGAGGGAATGTTGCTTGTGCTATCAAGTTAGATATGATGAAAGCCTATGATCGCGTCGAGTGGCACTACCTCGAAGCGATCATGCTAAAGTTGGGGTTTGGATTGGCTTTTGTTCGTCTCATCATGAAGTGCGTAACTTCAGTGTGGTTTGCTGTTCAAGTAAATGGCGAGCTTCAACCTTTCTTCTCTCCCTCCCAGGGGTTCCGTCAGGGTGACCCCGTATCACCTTACTTGTTTTTGCTTTGTGCCGAGGGCCTCACTTCATTGCTGAACTTCTATGGAGGGACTTATATCGACAGAGGCATTCGGGTCAGCTATACATGTCCTTGGATCAATCACTTGCTTTTTGCCGACGATAGCCTGATCTTCTTGCAAGCTAAGGTGCAGAGTGCTCATAGTTTGAATGATATTCTTCGTATATATGGAGAGTGTTCGGGTCAAGCAGTGAATAAAGAAAAAAGTGCAATATTTTTTAGCCCAAACACTCCTGATCCTACAAGGCTTTTACTAAAGCAAACGCTGTAGATTTCAGTGGAAGCTTTTGGTGAATGCTATCTCGGGCTTCCAACGGCTGTTGGTTGAATTACTGGAGGCACTTTCGACCACATCGGGGAGAGGATTTGGTCAAAACTCCAAGGTGGAGTAGAGAGACTTATTTCATGCGCTGGAAGGGAAGTCAGAATCAAAGTAGTAGCCCAATCAATTCCCACATACAGTATGTCATGCTTCCAGCTAACGAAAAAAGTGTGTAAGAAGTTGGCCTCGCTTATGGCCAAATACTGGTGGAGCAGCAGCCTTGATCGCCGGTCCTTACATTGGCTATCTTGGGATTCTCTGGCTGTGCCAAAAGTTAGAGGAGGGATGGGATTCAAAGACTTGCAACTCTTTAACCTAGCACTACTTGGCAAGCATGGGTGGCGCTTGATGACTAATCCCAACTCTGTGTGTTCGCGGGTCTTAAAAGGCAGATATTTCCATTCATGTGATTTCATGCAAGCCACTGCACCTAAGTATTCATCTGCTGTGTGATAATCCCCAAGTGCAAGGAATCATCGTAGCACTTTCCAAAGATGGAAGTGATAAGTATGGAGTGTCGAACCCACAAGGAGCTAAAGGTAAGATCGATATTCTCTCAAGCCCTATCTGCCACTGATACGACTCTACGTGCACCGAACGTTTGCTTCCAACTAGCAACGAGAAATAAAACTACATTGTGGGTATGGAGAGGATAACTTTGTATAGTATCAGAGAGCTAAAACATAAAAGTAGGTGCTGTTATCATAAAGTTAGAATATAATACTAAATAATATAAATAGCGAGTGTGGAATAATGGCGGATTGGTGTGCGGAATTGTCCTAGGCAATTGTTAACAAAACCGATAATCACTATTGCAGTTTCATATGAGGGAGAGGCATAAGCTAACATACTTTCTCTACTTGGGTCATATGCACTTATGATTGGAACTCTAGCAAGCATCCGCAACTACTAAAGATCATTAAGGTAAAACCCAACCATAGCATTAAAGCATCAAGTCCTCTTTATTCCCATACGCAACAATCCCTCTTACTCGGGTTTGTGTTTCAGTCACTCACCAACCCACTATAAGCGAATCATGAACGTATTGCAACATCCTACAGCAGAAATCCCTCACGCTTGCGCGACACGGAGGGCACCATAGGACAGCACCAAAGTAAAACATACAACTCATACCAATCTAAATCGTCAATCTACCCAAAGACAAAAGATATCTACTCAAAACATCATAGAATGGCAACACATCATTGGATCATAATATGTGGCATAAATCACCATGTTCAAGTAGGGAATACAGCGAGGTGCGGGAGAGCGGACCGCGTAAAAGAGATGAGGATGGTGATGTTGATGAAGACGATCACCGTGGCGACGATTCCCCTCCCGATGGCACTCCGGCACCACCGAAAGAGAGGAGGAGAGGTTCTCCCCCTTGTGCTTCCTCCTCCATGGCCTCCACCTTCCGGTCCTTGGCCTTCATGGTGATGAAGACCCCTCCGGGATACTCCTCCATGGCCACCGGTGATGATGACCACCTCCAGCAGGGTGCCGGAGAGGGCCCCGATTGGTTTTTCATGGCTACGGAGGCTTGCGGCGGCGGAACTTCTGATCTCATCTGTTTTCTGGAAGTTTTAGGGTACAAGAGTATATATGGGTGCAGGGGGTACGTCGGAGGAGCTACGGGGGCCCCACGAGGCAGGGGGCGCGCCCAGGAGGGCGCCCCCACCCTCGTGGGCAGCCTGTATCTCCTCTGATGTGCACTCCAAGTTCCCTGGGTTGCTTTCCTTCCAAAAATAACCTCTCCAGTTGATTTCGTTCCGTTTTGACTCCGTCTGATATTCCTTTTCCTCGAAACACTGAAATAGGCATAAAACAGCAAATCTGGGCTGGGCCTCCAGTTAATAGGTTAGTCCCAAAAATAATATAAAAGTGGATAATAAAGCCCAATATTGCCCAAAATAGTAGATAATATAGCATGGAGCAATCAAAAATTATAGATACGTTGGAGACATATCAGGCATCCCCAAGCTTAATTCCTGCTCGTCCTCGAGTAGGTAAATGATAAAAAAGATAATTTTTGATGTGGAATGCTAGTAAGTGCTTAAGTTTGATCAATGATAATTCCAATCACTTTTTCTAGCATCAAAATGTGTCATAATAGTAGCTTATCTCATAAAACTTTTCATGATCAAGTAACAATCTAGTCACAATGTCAAGCATGGTTCAGAAACTTCATTGAGAACTAACAAACTATAATCTCAGTCATTGAAGCAATTGCAATTTATCATAACATCAGAAAGAGTCAAGAATAGAGCTTTTCAGCATGTTCACATACTCAATTATCATATAGCCTTTTACAATTGCTAACACTCACGCAATACTTGTGGTTATGGAGTTTTAGCCGGACACTGAGAAAGATAGGGGCTTATTGTGTTGCCTCCCAACGTAATCACCTTTAGGTGATGTCAACAATAGTAGCCCATGCTAACTTACATCCAATTGTATATATATATATATATATATATATATATATATATATATATATATATATATATATATATATATATCATGACCTTTCAAACACGAGGAGCTTGCCAAAGGATAAAATGAAAAAGGGAAAGGTGAGGATCACCTCGACTCAAGCATAAAGTAAAAGATAGGCCCTTCGCAGAGGGAAGCAGAGGTTGTCATGCGCGTTTAGGGTTGATGCACAAAATCTTAATGCACAAGAATGTCACTTTATATTGGCCCTTGCATGTGGACCTTTATTATGCAGTCTGTCGCTTTTATTACTTCCACAACAAGTTCGTACAAAGCTTATTTTCTCTGCACTAATAAGTCATACATATTTAGAGAGCAATTTTTATTGCTTGCAACGATGACAACTTACTTGAAGGATCTTACTCAATCCATAGGTAGGTATGGTGGACTCTTATGGCAAAACTGGGTTTTAAGGGTATTTGGAAGCACAAGTAGTATCTCTACTTGGTGCGAGGAATTTGGCTAGCATGAGGGGGGAAAGGCAAGCTCAACATGGTTGGAAGGTCAATGACAATATACTTTAACTGAGATGTCGGAAAACATAAATCATTACGTTGTCTTCCTTGTCCAACGTCAACTCTTTTAGCATGTCATACTTAATGAGTGCTTCACAATCATAAAAGATGTCCAAGATAATATATTTGTATGTGAACCTCTCTTTCCTTATTATTTCCTATTAATTGCAACGATGACCAAAACTACGTTTGCCAACTCTCAACAACTTTTATGCCTCATACTTTCTATGTGTGAAGTCATCACTAACCATGTTATAAGCATATGAAACATATAAAAATTCAGATTTATGACATTCAATTCATTCCCCCATTTACTCATAGGATATACATGAAGCACAAGAGTAAATGACAAACTACTCCACAAGATATGAGTGAAAGACACTGAGTAGGCAAATAATTAACTAGCCATGGGAGGGTTCCTTTTCTATTCAAAATTTCAGATCCAATGATTTTATTCAAACAGCAAGTAAAAATGACATTGCAAGGATAGCACAACTCATGTGAAGAAGCAAAAACTTAGGCTCAACCGATACTAACCGATAGTTGTTGAAGAAGAAAGGTGGGATGCCTAACGGGGCATCCCCAAGCTTAGAAGCTTGAGTCTTCTTGAAATATTTATCTTGGGGTGCCATGGGCATCCCCAAGCTTGAACTTTTGTGTCTCCTTAATTCATCTCATATCACGGTTTCTCTTTTTATTAGAAGCTTCATCCACAACAAACTCAACAAGAACTCGTGAGATAGGTTAGTATAAACCAATGCAAAACCTTATCATTTTATACTATAACAAAACACTAGAATTATTATTCAACATTGCATACTAAATGCCTCTGCATATTTAATACTCCTATCCTCAAATAGAATCATTAAACAAGCAAACATATGCAAACAATGCAAACATAACAGCAATCTGTCAAAACAGTACAGCCTGTCAAGAATGCAAGAGTATCAATACTTCCCTAACTCCAAAAATTATGAACTAAAATTCCCACTGTAATATCAGAGCTCAATATGAAAAAGTATTGAATGTTAGATGATGCTCTGATGTTTCTAGGGAATTTTTGAAACAGAGGTAAACTTTCTGTTTTCAAACAGCAACATGTATACAAGCAAAATAAGCAAGGCAAAGGCTATCCTTGACTTTTTTATTGAAAATAAAGATGCAAAACACTATTCTAAATAGCAGCTAGCTAATACTAACAAAATAAAATGACGCTCCAAGTAAAACACATATCATGTGACGAATAAAAATATAGCTCCGAGTAAGGTGTACCGATAGTTTTGAAGACGAAAGAGGGGATGCCTTCCGGGGCATCCCCAAGCTTAGGCGCTTGATTCTTCCTTGAATATTACCTTGGGGTGCCTCGGGAATCCCCAAGCTTAGGGTCCTTCCACTCCTTATTCTCCTCATATCGATATCTTACCCAAAACTTGAAAACTTCAATCACACAAAACTCATCCAAACTTCGTGAGATAGGTTAGTATGATAAAGAGTAAACCATGTACTTGGGTACTGTCAAATACAAGGTTCATAATTGTTCTCACACAACTCCTAGTGTACCATATCATTTATACAATTTATATTGAGAAATATAAGTCATAGAAACTAGAAAACAAGCAAACTATGCAATGAAAACAGAATCTGTCAGAAACAGAACAATCTGTAATGATCTAAACAATAACCATACTTCTGCTACTCCAAAAATTATAAAATAAATTGTTGGACGTGAGGAATTTGTCTATTAATATTCTGCAAAAATAATCAACTCAAAATCACTCTTCTGTAAAAAATTACATCTATTCTTGTGAGCGCAAAGTTTCTGTTTTTTACAGCAAGATCACTTTAACCTTCACCCAAGTCTTCCCAAAGGTCTTACTTGGCACTTTATTAAAACAAAAGCTATAAAACATTATTACTACAGTAGCTTAATCATGTAGACACACGAAAACAGTAAGGGTAAATATTAGGTTGTCTCCCAACAAGCGCTTTTCTTTAATGCCTTTTAGGTAGGCATGATGATTTCAATGATGCGGACATAAAAGATAGGAATTAAAGCACAATGAGAGCATCTTGAAGAATATGACTAGCACATTTAAATCTAACACACTTCCTATGCCTAGTTATTTTGTGAGTACACAATTTATAATAATAACAATCAACTTGCATAGGAAGGCAAAACAAGCATAACTTTCAAAACTTTAAGCACATAAGGGAGGATACTTAATATTATTGCAACTCCTACAAGCATGTATTCCTCCCTCATAATAATTTTCAGAGGCATCATGAATAACAACTTTGTTCTCATACTCAATTGGAACCTCTTCCTAAATAGTGGAATCATTGCTAACTAAAGTTGACACTCTTCCAAATCCACTTTCATAAATATCACACTAAGATTCAATATCTTCCAAAATAGTGGGATCACTAATTCCTAAAGTTGACACTCTTCCAAACCCACTTTAAATGATAGTATTATTCATACTCCAAAAGATATAAGTGAAGTTCATGGAGCATTCTACAACTAACCAATATCCAAGCTCAAAATGTATAAGTGAAGCACATGAAGCATTCTATAAAACCATACTCAAAAGATTTAAGAGAAGCACAAAGAGCAATTCTATAAGATCATACTTAAAAGATTTAAGTGAAGCACATGAAGTATTCTATAAATCAATGAATGGCTATCTCATGCTAGCATGGTTCTTGAAGAAAAGGAAAAACACAAAGGACACAAATCATGTGAACAAAACAAAAACCGAGGTATACCAATATTTGTTGAAGAAGAAAGATGGGATGCCAACCGGGGCATCCCCAAGCTTAGATGCTTGAGTATACTTTGAAATATTTACTTGGGGTGCCTTGGGCATCCCCAAGCTTGAACTCCTGCCTCTCTTTATTCTTCTCATATTGATAGCTCCTCGACCTTCGGACACTTTATCCACACAAAACTTTAACAAAAACTTGTGAGATCCGTTAGTGTAATAAAGCAAATCACTACCTTTAGGTACTGTAATTAACTCATTCTTTATTTGTATTGATGTTAAATCTACTGTACTCCAACCTCTCTATGGTTCATACCTTCCGATACTACTCATAGATTCATCGAAATAAGCAAACAACACACGCAAAACAGAATCTGTTAAAAACAGAACAGTCTGTAGTAATCTGGAAGTTTGCCAAACTTCTGTAACTCCTAAAATTATAATCTAAATTTGAAAATTTTTAAAAATTGTACCGAAGTAATGTGCAAAAAGAATCAGAACCATTTGACTTTCCCATTAAAAATGTAAATTCATGCACTACAGCCAAAGTTTCTGTTTTTATTCTGCACAAAGCAAACAAGCAATCTAATCATCCTAAAACCAAGCTTGGCACATTATTTTTATAATACAAAGAATATATACAAGGGGATAATTATTTACAGAGAAACTTCCATGAAAAAATCTACATTGTTTCCGTGAGCATGAGCACAAGTGCTCAAGGTCGACCCTCACTTCTTCAATGCAAAACCTTCCAATCACTTCTCTTTTTGAAAAACTTTTTAGGCATGAGAGGCAAGTAAATATTTTTTTGGTATTTTCATTCTTTTGAATTTTTTTTGTATGTTTCACCCACAACTAAACATAAACAAAAAGGAAAAACAAAAGCTACTAAGTAAAGAAAGCAAACAAGCACACATGAGAATATCAACCCCACGCTATTGCTCCCCGGCAACGGCGCCAGAAAAGAGCTTGATAATCTCCAAGTGCAAGGAATCATCGTAGCACTTTCCAAAGATGGAAGTGATAAGTATGGAGTGTCGAACCCACAAGGAGCTAAAGGTAAGATCAATATTCTCTCAAGCCCTATCTGCCACTGATACGACTCTACGTGCACCGAACGTTTGCTTCCAACTAGCAACGAGAAATAAAACTACGTTGTGGGTATGGAGAGGATAACTTCGTATAGTATCGGAGAGCTAAAAAATAAAACTAGGTGCTGTTATCATAAAGTTAGAATATAATATAAATAGTGAGTGTGGAATAATGGTGGAACGGTGTGCGGAATTGTCCTAGGCAATTGTTAACAAGACCGATAATCACTATTGCAGTTTCATATGAGGGAGAGGCATAAGCTAACATACTTTCTCTACTTGGATCATATGCACTTATGATTGGAACTCTAGCAAGCATCCGCAACTACTAAAGATCATTAAGGTAAAACCCAACCATAGCATTAAAGCATCAAGTCCTCTTTATTCCCATACGCAACAATCCCTCTTACTCGGGTTTGTGTTTCAGTCACTCACCAACCCACTATAAGCGAATCATGAACGCATTGCAACACCCTACAGCGGGATTCCCTCACGCTTGCGCGACACGAAGGGCACCATAGGACAGCACCAAAGTAAAACATACAACTCATACCAATCTAGATCTCAATCAACCCAAAGACAAAAGATATCTACTCAAAACATCATAGAATGGCAACACATCATTGGATCATAATATGTGGCATAAAGCACCATGTTCAAGTAGGGATTACAGCGGGGTGCGGGAGAGTGGACCGCGTAAAAGAGATGAGGATGGTGATGATGATGGTGATGTTGATGAAGACGATCACCGTGGCGATGATTCCCCTCCCGATGGCACTCCGGCACCACCGGAAGAGAGGAGGAGAGGTTCTCCCCCTTGTGCTTCCTCCTCCATGGCCTCCACCTTCTGGTCCTTGGCCTTCATGGTGATGAAGACCCCTCCGGGATACTCCTCCATGGCCACCGGTGATGATAACCCCCTCCGGCAGGGTGCCGGAGAGGGCCCCAATTGGTTTTTCGTGGCTACAGAGGCTTGCGGCGGCGGAACTTCTGATCTCATCTGGTTTCTGGAAGTTTTAGGGTACAAGAGTATATATGGGTGCAGGGGGTACGTCGAAGGAGCTACGGGGGCCCCACGAGGCAGGGGGAGCGCCCAGGGGGGCGCCCCCACCCTCATGGGCAGCCCGTATCTCCTCTGACATGCACTCCAAGTTCCCTGGGTTGCTTTCCTTCCAAAAATAACTTCTCTAGTTGATTTCGTTCTGTTTTGACTCCGTCTGATATTCCTTTTCCTCGAAACACTAAAATAGGCATAAAACAGCAAATCTGGGTTGGGCCTCCGGTTAATAGGTTAGTCCGAAAAATAATATAAAAGTGGATAATAAAGCCCAATATTGCCCAAAACAGTAGATAATATAGCATGGAGCAATCAAAAATTATAGATACATTGGAGACGTATCACTGTGTGGCGGGCTATAATCGCGGGTAGGGAAGCTTTGAAATCGGGCCTGCTCAAGTGCATTGGAAGCGGCACGACCGTCTCTATCTGGGAGGACAAATGGATCTCTGATACCAGAACTATGACTCTAGTTGCTCACATTGGTAATGCGCAGTTACAACATGTGTCCGATCTTATCGATACTGAAACCTGGCTCTGGAAAGACCAGGTGATCCGAGACAACTTCATACCACCCGATGCAGACGCCATTCTGAATATCCCACTAAGGACTGGCGGTGGTGATGATATTCTAGCATGGGCTTTTGAGAAATCTGGTTCATATACTGTCAATTCAGCTTACCGCGCTCTCATGACTCAGAAAGAGCAACTAGCTCTAGAGGAAGGGACGGTAGTCGAAGCATCAGCGACAGAAAAACAGCTATGGACCACATTATGGAAATTGAAGGTTCTGCCAAAAGTGAGAGTGTTTTGGTGGAGGGTTTTACGAGGTATTCTGCCAGTACAATCCACACTAAAATATCGACATATAGCAACAACGACCAAGTGCAAAATATGTCAGCATGAAGATGAGGACATGATGCATGCATTGTTGAATTGCTCCCATGCGAGAGGGTTTTGGACTCAAGCCCCGGTTTGGCTTGGGGTAAAATGACCTGATCTATATCCTCTAACATGGTCAAAGGATATCACTTGTGATCCCAAATTCTTTGAGTCTGATCGAGCCAAGCTGGTGGCGATCATGTGGGCTATTTGGACGTCAAGAAATAATTTAACTCATGATAAAGGTGCTACTGACCCAATTCAGTCCATGAAAATGACCAGAGATACTCTAGCTTTGCTTGATCTACCAAAGGCTCAGGCTCGGTTGCTTCCGGGCCATGGATGGCGGCCACCCGAGGAGGGGGAGATCAAGATAAACACTGATGGCAGTGTTGCATTGGAAGCTCGAAGAGGAGGGATGGGAGGAGTTGCTCGATCCAACTCCATGTTTAGAGCTGCATGGTGTAAACCTTATCAGGGGATTACCGACCCCCTTATCTCTGAAACCCTAGCAATCCGGGATGGTGTCATATTTGCCAAGCTTAGGGGCTATGAGAAAGTCGTGATAGAATCCGACTGCCTAGAGGTCGTTAATCTCTGGAACTCGCGTCATGATGACAGGACTATTGTGGCGCCTATCCTAGCCGAAATTTTGGAGCACTCTACTAGTTTTAAGTCTTTCTGTATTCAATATACTTCGAGAATAGCCAACTACCCTGCTCACCTTTGTGCTAGACATGCAAGCACAATGGATGTAACAGAATGTTGGTTTGACTCTGCCCCTGGCATCCTTGTAACTAGCCTCCTTGCAGAATGGGCTTCGATTGTTGAATAAAGCTCCAAATATTTCCCCGTCAAAAAAGCTAGACGAACCCGAAACATGAAAACGATTATAAACTGGTTATACTGCATACTGTATTTTCCTTTAGCTTTTTAGTTGATTTTCTTTAGCTAACGACTAGAATCAATGATCAATGAAACAAAGTCATTGTCTGGTCCGTCTTCCTCTCGAAACAAAGTTTGCCCCCTTTGTATATAGATAAAAGCATAAACGATCGAACCGATACAAAGTGGTGGGAAAATCCTCATACAAACAGATCGGGAAAAAGGCATTGTGCGAGTGGCACAAGTGCCACTAACCCAACACCAAGCATGAAAATAAGGAGAGACCATCTTAAGACCTTAACACACTACAACTAAGACTATTGAAGAGAACCGGAGCCCCGCCGCCATAAGAAACAATTATACCCGAGGACCTGAATATACCAAGCTATCTTTGGAGAGTGCCGACTTGCTGTAGAGACAACCTCCTCACTCTGGCCCCTGGAGCGTCACTCCTACCAAGAGACGACAAGGACCGAGAACGAAGACCATGAGAACACGTCTATAAGATAGGAGATCATCGGATCCACCCCTGGCCAGAGATGACGATGCACTATGCTAGGAAAAGGCAAGCCCGGCATCATAAGCCATCTGCAATTGAGAGGTGTCGGGGGTCCATGACGACAACCCTCAAAAGGATGAAGAAGACGGTACCACCATCGTCAAGTCTGAGAAATGAACTAGGATTTTCACCCCGGACCCCTAGCACCTCAAGAGGACTCATAGCCACGCCCCCAAGAGGGAAGCGACGCCCATAGGTGTCATTGTTTCAGGCACTGGAGCACAAAGCTTTCGCTTGGACCCACACAATTAAGTGCCACCCACGGACTCAAGGTTGCCGACCCAACCCACTATACGAGGGCCGCAGCCACACAAGTGCCACCCACGGACTCTAGGTTGCCGACCCAACCCACTATGGGGGCCACAGCCATGCAAGTTCCACCCATGGACTCAAGGTTATCGAAACTCATTTTTCGCTCGTCATCTAGCTAGATGTACCCAAAATATGAAAGCGAATAAAACACGCTTATACTGCAAACTCGATTTTCCTTTAGCCATTTTAATTGATTTTATTGAGCTAACGAGCCAAATCAATGATCAGCGGAACAAAGTCATAGTCTGGTCCGCCTTTCTGTCCATGTAGGAAGAAAAAATCGAGTAAATTCCATTTTTAATCCCTTGCTAGATACAAAAAACTGCTTGTGCGTTGAAACAAGGTTATATATACTCTAGTAGTTCAACACTAATTGACATAAATCTTACACTCATCATATTCCAAATTTTGGTATGATTTGAGTATGGGTGGGGGAAGACAAAGAAATTTTTGATTTAGTTAACGTTTTGATAAGATTAGGTTTGATTTGGGTATGGAGAGGGGAAGGTTGGTATTTTGATTTAGTTGATGTTTTTGTAAGATTTGATTTGATTAAGTTAATGCATGATCGAGGGGAAGGAGAGTTGAACGTACGGACTATAATCCCCAACTCCCTTTTAATAGTAGAGGTTATAATCTTAGGACAATGTTTATCCCATTTAGAGAATTACCAAACTTTAACCTTAGATATGACCTTAAGATGATGTTTTATCTCATTTCACCCCAAAAAACATGGTGGTCTATCTTGTTTTATCATTTTCACAAACCGACAAGGGGGGGGGCATGTCTCAGGATGGCCCGAGGAAACTGGTCGAGCGGGCCACTCAATATATCCCTTGCGGCAAGCGACAATGTAGTATAGCAAGCTATACATGTTCAAGAAAATTGATACAAGTTACATAATTTGATTAAATTTGATGATACTTCAGAGAATTGGACATGATTTTGCATGCACACAAAACTACAGGCCCGGTTGTATGCTCGGTCAACATCCATGTCGTCCTGGAACCTGGATCTACTTTTTCAATTTGGTAAAATAAAAATATATGTCATTATGTCACAATTAATGGATAAGGGTGGCAAGATCCTCTTTAATATTCTAAAAGTGGTCACAAACGCACTTTTCCCGCAAATTGAAAGCAAAGTTGGGGGCGTGGGCTTTGCGGGATTTCGGGTGATACGTCCATTTTGCATCATGTTTTACTACTGTTATTTATTATGTTTTGGGTCATTATTTCACTTTATGATACTATTATTATGCCTTTTCTCTTTTATTTTGCAAGTTTCACATGAAGAGGGAGATTGGTGACAGGTGGAATTCTGGACCAGAAAAGGCTATAGCAAAGATGACTATTCTACACAACTCCAAATGACCTGAAAATTTACGGAGAATTATTTTAGAATATATAAAAAAATATTGGAAGAATAAATACCAGGAGGGGGCCACTAGGGTGCAACAAGCTCAGGAGGCGCGCCCTACCCTCCTTGGCACGCCCTATGAGCTTGTGGGCCCCTGGCAGGCCTCTGGTGCTTGTCTTCTTCTATATGATGCTATTTGCCCTAGAAAAAAAATCAAAATAAAACTTTCAGGACGAAACACCGCCGTCTCGAGGCGGGACCTAGGCAGGAGCACTATTGCTCTCCAGCGGAGCAATTCCACCAGGGAAACTTCCCCCCCGGGAGGGGAAATCGAAGCCATCGACATCACCAACGATCATCTCATCGTGGGAGGACCAATCTTCATCAACATCTTCACCAGCACCATCTCATCTCAAACCCTAGTTCATCTCTTGTATTCAATCTTTGTCCCAGAACCTCATATTGGTACTTGTGGGTTCCTAGTAGTGTTAATTACATCCTATACTTGATGCTAGTTGGTTTATTTGGTGGAAAATTATATTTTCATATCCTTAATGATATTCAATTTCCCTCTGATCTTGAACATGTATATGATTTATGAGTAGTTACTTTTGTTCTTGAGGGCATGGGATAAGTCCGGTTATAAGTAATCATGTGAGCTTGGTATTCGTTTGATACTTTGATGATATGTACGTTGTTGCTATCTTTAGTGGTGTCATGTGAACGTTGACTACATGACACTTCACCATACTTGGGCCTAAGGGAAGACATTGTGAAGTAATAAGTAGATGATGGGTTGCTAGAGTGATAGAAGCTTAAACCCTAGTTTATGTGTTATTCCGTAAGAGGCCTAATTGAATCCACATGTTTCATGCGATGGATAGATTTATCTTAATTCTTCTTTCGTAGTTGTGGATGCTGACGAGAGGGTGTAATCATAAGTGGGATTCTTGTTCAAGTAAGAACAACACCCAAGCACTAGTCCAGCCACATATCAAATTATCAAAGTAGCGAGCATGAATCAAATAAACATGATGAAAGTGTTTTGACGATAATTATCATGTGTCCTCAAGAACACTTTACTTATTATAAGAGAACGTTCCTAATTGTCCTTTGCTATAAAAAGGATTGAGACACCTTGTTGCACCTTATTACCATTGTTACTCGCTACTTGCTACGAATTTCCTACTACAAAACTATCTGCTACAGTTACTTTCAATGCTTACAAAAAATACCTTGCTTAAAACCACTTGTCATTTCCTTATGCTCCTCGTTGGGTTCGACATCTTACTTATCGAAAGGAGTACGATTGATCCCCTATACTTGTGGGTCATCACCACACAACAGCCACATAGGACTCCAACACCCCCGGCCCACAAAATCCCCCCTCCCGATCCCATTTTCTTCCAGTCCGCCCCTTCTCCCCCTTGTTTTGCATCCGCACCATCCTTCCCTTCCGCCAACATTGTACATCTTCGGCCGCCACACATGCATTGTCAGACCTCCGCAACTAGCACCTACGCGCTTGCTCGCCTCTCACGACAACATCGTCCACCCAGGACCCGTCTGTAGCAAGGTACACTCTCCCCTGTTGACGACGTTCATGGCAGACACTATGGGTTCACATGCAATGTCATTTTTAGAGTATGAAGGATGGCGGGCTACTCGACCATGTACTATGAGTTGTTGCGTGATGCGTGGTTGGCTGTATCCGTGGATTTCATATGCAAGAACAGAAGGGGGTTCTTCTGGCAGCGCGTGCATGATTCATTTCATGCGAGAGCATGTTGCACCATACAACATGCACATCATGCAACATGCACATCATGCAACAATGCAATGTGAACTTGTTAACGTATCGATGGTACGCCATCCACACCGTTGTCACCAAGTTTTGTGACATGGTTGCTCAGCTGGAGGTAAGGTGGCTATTGCGCGCGGCAAGGGAGGAGATCATAAGTTTTGCTTCTTCTTGATCAATGAAACATTTCCAACGTATCTATAATTTTTGATTGTTCCATGCTATTATAGTATCAATCTAGGATGTTTTATATGTAATTATATATCATTTTTGGACTAACCTATTAACCAAGTGCCAAGTGCTGTTTTTTTGCCTATATTTGGTTTTCCAGGAAATCAGTACCAAACAAAGTTTAAACGCTATGAAACTTTTTGAAGATTTTTTTCTAGACAAGAGAGACCCTAGAAGCTTTGGGAGGAGACTAGGCAGCAACCAAGGAGATGCCAAGGCAACACGGCACGCCCTGTTACCTTGTGGACCCCACGGGCCTCCATCTGACCTAATTCCACCTCTATAAATTCTCTAAAACAGGGAAACCAATAGAGAGCCACTCAAAATAAATTTTTCACCACCGCAAGTCTCTTTTCTTTCGGGATCCTATCTGGAGGCCTTTTCCGGTACTCTGCCGGAGGAGGAATCGATATCAGAGGCTTCTACATCAACCTTGCTACCCTTCCGATGATGTGTGAGTAGTTTACTATAGACCTACGGGGTCCATATCTAGTAGCTAGATAGCTTCTTCTCTCTCTTTGAACTTCAATACAATGTTCTCCTTGATGTTCTTGGAGTTCTATCCGGTGCAATCTTCTTTTGCGGTGTGTTTGTTGGGATCCAATAAATTGTGGGTTTATGATCAGATTATTCATGAGAAATATTTGAGTCTTTTCTGAATTGTTTTATGCATGATTATTATAACTTTGTATTTCTCTTCGATCTATGTGTACAATGTTCTCCTTGGTGTTCTTGGAGTTCTATCCGGTGCAATCTTCTTTTGCGGTGTGTTTGTTGGGATCCAATTAATTGTAGGTTTATGATCAGATTATTCATGAGAAATATTTGAGTCTTTTCTAAATAATTTTATGCATGATTATTATAAGTTTGTATTTCTCTCTGATCTATCTGTTTAGTTTGGCCAACTAGATTGATTTATCTTGCAATATGATAGGTGCTTTGTAATGGGTTCAATCTTGCGGTGCTCTATATCCCAGTGACAAAGTAGCGGGCAAGGTTTATTAATATTGGTTGGATTTACTTTGTCTACATCATGTCATCTTGCTTAAGGTGTTACTCTATTTTTTATTAACTTAATACCCTAGATCTATGCTGGGTAGCGGTCGATGGGTGGAGTAGTAGTAGTTGATGCAGGTCGGAGCCGGTCTACTTGTCTCAGACGTGATGCCTATATACATGATCATTGTCTTGAATATCGTCATAACTATGCACTTCTCTATCAGTTACCCAACAGTAATTTGTTTACCAACTATATGATTTTTGTTCGAGAGAGAAGCCTCTAATGAAAACTATGGCCCCTGATACGTCCATTTTGCATCATGTTTACCTACTATTATTTATTATGTTTTGCGTATTTCACTTTATGATACAACTCTTATGTGTTTTCTCTCTTATTTTGCAAGTTTCACATGAAGAGAGAGATTGTTGGCTGATACATCTCCGTCGTATCTATAATATTTTATTGTTTCATGCCAATATTCTACAACTTTCATATACTTTTGGCAAAATTTTATATTATTTTTGGGACTAACATATTGATCCAGTGCCCAGTGCAAGTTCCTGTTTGTTGCATGTTTTTTGTTTCGCAGAATATCCATATCAAACAAAGTTTAAACGCAATAAAAATTTACGAAGATTTATTTTGGAATATATGTGATTTTTGGGGAGAAGAATCAGAGCAAGACAGTGCTCGTGGGCCCCATGAGGCACCGAGCGTGCCTAGCGGGTAGGGCGTGCCATGGTGCCTCGTGATCCCCTCATAAGTCAGTTGACCCCCTTATTTCACCGCAAGAAAGATATTATCAGGGAAAAAACTTGTTAAAATTTCAGCCCGGCCGGAGTTACGGATCTCTAGGAATTTAAGAAATGGTGAAGGGCCAGAAAACAGGAACGCAAAACAGAAGAGAACACACACACACACACACACACACAGAGAGAGAGAGATCCAATCTCGGAGGGGCTCCTGTCGCGATGCAGCCATGAACCAGTGGGGGAACTCTCCTCCCATCTAGCGGGGGGCCAAGGAAGAAGAAGAAGGAGGGGGTTCTCTACCCCTCTCTCCCGGTGGCGCCGGAACATCGTCGGAGCAATCATCGTGACGACGATCTACACCAACAACTTCACTGCTGTCATCGTCAACTCTCTTCCCCTCTATGCAGCGGCGTAACACCTCTTCTACCCGATGCAATATATACTTAAACATGGTGTTCATGCTATATATTATTACCCAATGATATATGGCCATTGAAAGGATTGAAACGGACGACTAGAGGGGGGGTGAATAGGAGACTACAAATTTTATTCTTTCTTGTCAATTTTAAGGTTTAGCGGATAATTAGGGTTCACTAGATATGCAACTAGGTGAACACAACCTATATGACAAGCAAGTTTAAATCAAAGTATGCTAGGCAACAATCTAATTAGCAAGCCAACAAGCATACAAGGCAAAGTAAAGTACGGGAAAGGATTAACCACAAGTGAGGCGAGGACGTGGATTTTATCCCGAAGTTCATCTTCCTTGGGGAAGAGCTACTCTCCCTTTAGAGCGGTGCCAGAGCCAAAGCTTGCGGAACGCCACGAAGGCTCACCGTAGTCTCTTTCGAGTCACCCCCAATGGATGAGCCTCGAATCACTTGGGGTTGGTCTTGAAGGCGACCACCACACCTTTACAAACTTCTCCGGAGCACACCACAAGAAAGGAAGCTTCCGGAGGAACCTCTAACCGCCTAGGATCCCAAGCTCCAAGAGTAACAAGTCAATGGGGAAGAAATGTTGCGGGGAACGCGATTTGGTTTCATCAAGATGTAGATCGGATCTTGCTCTCCCAATCCCCAAAGTTTCAACAAGTTTGGGTGGAGGGATTGAGAGTATTGAGCAAAATGAGGTGTAGCAATGGTGGAGCTCAACAAGACATTAGGGTTAGGGATGGAGGAAGAAGAAGGGGCCTTTTATAGTGTTTATGACTGGGTGGCCATTTCTGCACGTTGGACCCCATGCGCACGGGCTAAGTCATCCCCGTACGCATGGGGTACTTAGAGACCTACGCACCACCCCGTGTGCACGGGGTACTAGAGACTTACGCAGTACTGTGAGCGCACGGGGGTCAAAAGACCCCGTGTGCACGGGGTACCTAGAAACTTTTTGTTGCAAGCCCTCTGAGTACCACATTCACGCACACTATGGATTTTAGTGGTAGGAATGGGTAGGCTGGTATATATGTTTTGGCAATGAAATTCCCACACAACACATATCCACACGACCCCTCTTAATAGTGTGGTCTTTCCTACGACTTAAAGTAAATCAAAACTAAAACCTTCGATTCACGGGAAGACCATGCCTTTGATCTTTTTGAATTGGGGGGGGGGGGTATACATCTCCATGAAACGCAATATGGGACCAATAACCTGAGATAAACTATAGCACCAGATATTAGTTCCACTAACCACATTGTCATCACACCAAAACAAAGTTTAAGTGCCAAATGCACTTTCAATCTCCCCCTTTTTGGTGCATTCATGACAATGTGGTTAGAACATGTCATAAATGATATGAAGATATGAAGTAGCCATGAGACAATGATTGATCATAGAAGCTCCCCCTATATGTGTGCCGAGATAAAGTATATGCATGAGAAAGCATCAGGTACACACATAGGAGGCTCACCAAAGATCAATATTGTCAAGACATGAGATCAACATAATAAACCTATAACGGTGCCTAGATCTCATGAAATGGCGTGGTGAGCAAATATCGTGAGACACATAATGAGCAACATAAAGAGCGCAATATAACCATTGCATATAGGTCCAAGATAAATGCTAGTGCCTCATGAGAAAATACGAGTAGTTCACAACCACACCAAGACAAGCAAATAAGAGTATCTCGAGCTAACTAAAACCAACCAACAAAGCAAAGAAACACCAGGCTTGGGATCTCAAAACACACTAAAGAGCACCCACACCACCACTTCTCCCACTTTGTCATCAAGACAACAAAAAGAGAAAAAGGAGACACACAGACCCACTAGACAAGAGGAGGAGCGCTAGAAGCATCATCATCATCATGAAAGCGCCATCCCGCCATCGGAAAGGAACGAGTTGTGTACTCACTGTCTTTGTCCTCGGACCCTGAGACAATCTCCTCACTAGCCGTAGCCCTCTCTGCCTTCATCTCGCGCCACAGGAGCTTGTCCTTGTTCACCTCCTTAACCTGACGGCACTGAATGGACTGACACATCTTGAACAAGTTGCTCATGGTCTTGAACAAGGTCTTCTTCTCTCCCTTGGTGAAAACAGCCTCAGAATCAACCTTCTTGCCCTTACCATGAGGGATCCGTGAAGTGGAGGACATATCAGGAATGTATGTGGCACGATCCTCAGGCCTAGGATTGCGCCCCATCTTGGGAGGCACATATGGAGCAGGAGCAGCAAGAGCCCAGTTGGAGTTGCACTTGGGAACAGAAGTCTTGTACTAAGAGATGTACTTAGCTAGACAAATAGACTCAATCAGTGCCTAGATGAATGGAGCATAAATCAAGGACTTGTTCTCCTGCACACACTGATGGAGCTCATAGAACATGATGTCCGAAACATCCACTCTCTTCTTCCTATGCAGGTACACAAAGACATACAACATGGAACTCCGAATGTTGTGAGTATCACCGACCCTTGGGGTGAGGGTATACCGAAGGATATGGCAGATCATATCATAGAGAGGCACGAGAGGCTTGATGGAACCAGTGACAAAAGACTTGTCTTGCTTGTAAGAAAATGGAATCTCATCCTTAGTGCACCGACCACTTTCACGAACTTTGGCAAACTCATCATTTGCCGCTTCTTCATCAAAGAATGGGTACGGAATAATCTCAGGGAACTTTACCATAGGAGAAGAGCACTAATGCATCCTAGAAATCCAAGTGAGGGTGCGAGCAGAATCATTTGAGAAGAACAAGGTGGCAAAGAACTACATCACAAGATCCTTATTGTACGGATAGTTGAAGGTGACAAAAGGAAGGAGTGCCAACCTTCCAAGAGCTGAATATACACCCGGATAGAGATGATCATTGTTGTGGAGACTCTCAACATTAACTTGCTTGTGCGGAGAAAACTTCTTGGCCTTGGTCATGAGCAACTCATGGTACACTCTTCCTTGAAAGTCATTCTTGAACCGGGATCCACTCCCAAACCTGTGGCAGCGGCATATGGATGGTTTTGTCTCTCAACCCAAAGTTCTGGCTTGGTCCATTTGGCAAGGGGAAGGTTCAAAGATCTCTCCTGCTCGGAATGTCTTCCTCGGGACTAGACATCTCTTCTTCATCTTCATCATCTCCATCAATAAGATCATCATCAACCTCTATCTCAGCATCTGCGGGGTTGGCATAGTGAGCATCTTCTTGAGAGTCATATTCTTCCTCTGAATCCTCGGAGGCCTCAACAACGGGCTGGTTGGTGGCAGCACGATGAACACGGCCATGGCCTGACCTTGACACCTACCAATGCCCTCAGAAGGCTGGCGACGATCAATTGTGAATTCCTTGGAACATGCCTTTGGGCGCTTGCAACAGAGCTTGGCCCTCTTGTCAGCGGAGTATGAAACACACATAAACACCCAACAACAGAACGCAAATAACCCAAATGAGTACAAGTGCTTTAGATAGTGGCATAGGGGAAGAACAGAACCGAGGCAGAAGTTCCTGTATACCCCATGCGCACGGGGGGGGGGGTGTTAGACCCCGTGGGCACGGGGGTCCCGTGGTACACGACCGTGGGCACGAGACCCCATGCGCACGGGGGGTCAAACACCCCGTGGACACGGGGGTTCCTCAGTGGCAGCCACTTCTAGATCATGATCTGGGAGAGGGTGCGGCAGAGAAACCCTATGAACTACACACAAGATTCGTCCTAAACAAAGGAAAAAACTATCCTATAAGTGAAACCCTAGAAACCCTAAGATCTAGATAGGCATCCATGGAGCTAAACGATGAAGAGGGGGGAGGACTAACCGGAGGAGTAGGCCATCCCAAGGGATTTCCATGGAGCAAGGAGCCCGACGGTGCCCGAAGGAGCTCCAGCGAGCGGAGGCGACGACGCGGCCCTGGAGGTTTCCTGGGGAGTGGAGGGGCCGACTGGGTGGAAATGAACCCAAGCGCCCCCCCCCATGCCCCACCTCTTCACGGCTGGGAACTGGAGACCCCGTGCGCACGGGCTAAGTGAACCCCATGCGCACGGTACAGAGCCCGTGGGCATGGGGGCCCCGTGCGCATGGTACAAGCCCGTGGACACGGGGTACTCAGGAATTTTGACCAGAGGTATTTTTGAAGGTATGGCTGAGTGTCAACTCTTACCAAGCCTTTTCAAAACATCTTGGTCTATGTTCCTGAATACGTCATGAGAGATTACCTATCACTACAAGAAGGGAAAATGTGGATCACTTTTACAAGAAGAGAAAAGGACACAAAGCACCACAAAAACACAGAGAAAAGGAGAAGAAAACCAAGCACACCACACACAAGAAAATGGACACAACCCTCAAAGGAGCGCGGTGGCCAAGGCCACCATGTTTGATTTGTTTGGTATGAAACCACAAAGATATGAACCTTGGGCCCAAGAAAAACAATCATCTTTGAAGCACAAGTGCCACCTACAAGTGGCTAATGTGAAAGGTTTGTTCGATTTATGCACTTCTAGGATAAAACTCATGAGTTGAGCTAGCTCCCCCTAGACACGTGCCTACATCTAAGCAATATATTATATGAGTATGTGTGCATGAGCAAGAATTTCAACCCAAGTTACTTATATCCACGATATTTAGCTCATGCCTTAACTCGCAGAATCTTGCTTCTTCAAGTAGCTTGGTGAAGATATCGGCTAGTTGATTCTCGGTGTTGACATGGAGTAGTTCAATGTTTCCCTTGGCCATATGATCTCTAATGAAGTGATTACGAATCTCAATATGCTTGGTCTTGCTGTGTTGAACTGGGTTCTCGGCAATCTTGATTGCACTTTCGTCGTCGCACCAAAGAGGAACTTTGTCAAATTTGACACCATAATCCATCAAAGTTTACCTCATCCATAATAACTGAGCACAACAACTTCCGGTAGCGATGTACTCGGCTTCGGCCGTTGAGAGAGATATACAATTTTGCTTCTTTGAAAACCAACTTACCAAAGATCTCCCTAGGAATTGACATGAGCCAGAAGTGGACTTGCGGTCAACCTTGTCTCCAGCCCAATCCAAATTTGAGTATCCCATTAACTCAAAAGATGATCCTTTGGGATACCAAAGGCCTAAGTTTGGGGTATCAACCAAATATCGAAGGATTCTTTTCACTGTCGAATAGTGGCTCTCCTTAGGATCGGATTGAAATCTTGCACACATACACACACTCAACATAATATCTGGTCTAGATGCACAAAGGTAAAGCAAGGAACCGATCATGGAGTGATATACCTTTTGATCCACTTCTTTACCATTGGGATCAAGATGAAGTTGTCCATTTGTGGGCATGGGTGTCTTCATTGGCTTGACATCTTGCATTTTGAACCTCTTGAGCATGTCTCAAATATAAAGAGATTGGTTGATGAAGGTTCCTCCTCACAATTGCTTCACTTGAAAACCCAGGAAGAACTTTAACTCTCCCATCATGCTCATAGCAAATTCCTTAGTCATAAGATTCTCAAAATCAACATTAATAGCATGGTTAGTGGAACCAAAGATAATATCAACAACATATATTTGGCAAAAAAACAACTCTCCTTTTACCCTCTTTGTGAAGAGAGTGGAATCTATTACCCCAATCTATAACCCCTTCTCACTTAGGAATGTCGTAAGGTGATCATACCAAGCATAGGTGCTTGTTTGAGTCCATAGAGAGCGCCTTATGGAGTTCATAAATGTGAGAGGGGTGGTTGGGGTCTTTGAAACCGGGAGGTTGCTTGACATACACCAACTCCTTAAGAGGACCATTAAGAAATGCGCTCTTCACATCCATTTGATATAATTCAAAATCATGATGAGAGGAAGCAAGCAAGATGCGAATGGATTCAAGATGGGCAATGGGGGCAAAAGTTTCACCAAAGTCCAAACCTTCAACTTGGGTGAAACCTTGTGCCACTAACCTTGCCTTGTTCCTTATTACTTGTCCATGTTCATCTTGTTTGTTCTTGAAGATCCACTTTGTTCCAATGACATTATGATGCTCTTTGGGTCTTTCCACAAGGGTCCATACTTTGTTACAGGTGAAGTTGTTGAGTTATTCATGCATATCATCTATCCAATCCGGATCGTCAAGTGCATCTTCTACCTTAAGGGGCTCAACACACGAGACAACCGAGTGATGCTCACAAAAGTTTGCCAAATGTCTACGAGTAGTTAACCCCCTTTTGATGCTTACATAGATGTTCTCGGTGAGATGTTGAAGATGCTTTAGCTTGGCAGACACTTTTTGCTCTTTGATTTCAAGCTCTTCTTCGCTTGGTTTTTTACTTGAGGAAGAAGCTTGTCCTTGAGATTGTTTTAGCCTCAAAGACACCCTTCTCTTTGCAACCACAAGTTCTTGCTCATTGGAAGTGATGATGATGAAGAAGCTTGAGGTTTGGATTGACGTTGATCTTGATCACGAACTTGAGATTGATCTTGAGCCTCAATAATTGGTTCTTCACCATTTGAATGAGCTTGCCCTTGATCTTGCTCGGGAGTATGAGAGACTTGATCTTGTTCTTGGATAGGTTCATGATCTCTCGTAGCATCTTGTACAAGTGGTGCCGGTGATGACTTCCCTTGTGGAGACTCCACAAGAGGGGATCTTACTCCTTCTTCTTCTACTTGGACTTGGGGTGTTTCTTGTGGAAGAATGTGGCCTATCCCCATCGTCCTTATAGCTTGTGAAGGAGCCTCATCACCTACAACACTAGGAACAATTTGCTCCACACGGGAGCCGTTATGTTCATCAAACTCCACATTTACTGTTTCCTCAATGCACCCGGTGGATTTATTGAGAACTCGGTAAGCATGAGAGTTTGAAGCATATCCAAAAATATGCCCTCATAAGTTCTAGGGTCAAACTTAGCTAACCAGGATTTCCTGTTTAGAACGAAACGCTTACAACCGAATACCCGAAAGTATTTGATGTTAGGCTTTCTCCCGATTAGGAGTTCATATGGGGTCTTGTTCTTGAGCTTGCGAAGATAAAGTTGGTTTGAAGCATGACACGCGGTGTTGATGGCTTCGGCCCAAAGCTTGTATGGAGACTTGTACTCGCCAAGCATGGTCCTAGCCATCTCAATAAGAGCCCGATTCTTCCTCTTTGTAACACCATTTTGTTGGGGAGTATATGGCGCGGCATATTGATTCTTTATCCCCTCTTCACTAAATAATGCATCCATCATGTAGTTCTTGAACTCGGTGCCATTGTCACTTTGAATTGCCTTGATCTTACAACTATGTTGAGATTGAGCTTCTTTGGCAAAGTTGATGAAGGTTTCTTGAGTTTCATCTTTGGTCTTGAGAAAGAATACCCAAGTATATCTTGTGAAGTCATCAACAATGACAAGGCAATACCTCCTCCCTCCCAAACTATTATAAATTGGAGGCCCAAAAAGATCCAAATGGATAAGCTCAAGGGGCCTCAAGGTGGTGATGATAGTCTTCACTTTATGAGCTTTTTCATGTAGCTTTCCGGCAATGCAAGCACTACAAGGAAGATCTTTGGCAAAAGACACATTGGTTAGTCTAAGGATGTGCTCCCCCTTTAAGAGAGCTTGTAAATTTCTCATGCCAACGTGGGCTAGCCGTCGGTGCCATAGCCACCCCACGTCGGCCTTGGCCATTAGGCATGTTACAAGATGATTTTTCTCTTTTGATAAATCAACCACATAAAGGTTGTCTTCAACATGCCCAACAAAGACCACTTTGAGATTGCTTCTCTTAAATACGGTCACATGGAATTCACCGAAATGAGAATCATAACCGGCACGTGCCAATTGAATAGTTGAAAGTAAATGGACAAGCATGACATTTGAAAGAGAGGAATCATTAGAGATTACCACCTTGCCCAAACCCAGTACCTTGCCCTTGCTATTGTCACAAAAAGAGATGTTCGAAGAGGCCTTGAGTGAATCAACAAACTCCACAAGCATCTCTCTTTCTTCGGTCATATGATTGGTGCATCCACTATCGATCACCCATTGTTTTCCACCCTAGATATAGTCCTAGAATAATCAAGCTTTGGTTATAGGTATCCATTTTGCAATGGGTCCTGGAGAGTTAGCAACAAGGGTCTTAGGAACCCAAATAGTCCAAGCATAATCATCATAGTTAGTGCCAACAAATTTTGCAAAGGTATAGCCATCATCTCCTATCATGAGGACATACGATGGATTGTTCTTGCCGGCAAAATACCCTTTTCCCTTCTCCTTCTCCTTGTGCCCTTCTTTCACAAACACTACCTCTTGGGGAGGGGAAGGAGTCGGATCGATCTTCTTCTTATTCTTGTTCTTCTTGTTCTTACCATTATTGGATGCGGGATCAAACCCAATTCCCTCCTTGGCAACACACTCATTTTGTTTACTCAAGAGGTCATTAAGGTTTTTCTCCCCTTGGATGCATGATACAACCCCTTTCTCAAATTGGGCCTTTAACTTCTTATTCTCCTTTTGGAGAGAGGCACAATCATGAACAAAGTTAGCCGTACAAGAATCATCATTTAAATCCATATGAGGTACGCAAGTGAGAGCCTTAATGGTTGTAGCTTTAAGTTGAGCATAAGACTCGGTGAGGGAAATGAGGTTAACTTTGACAACCTTGGAACTAGTCACAAGGCACTCATGTTCCTCAACAAGTCTCGTGTGATCAACTAGAAGCTTTTCAACTCTAACATTAAGAGCATATTTGTTCTCAAGAGCAAGTTGCAAAGCATCATTGGTTTTAACAAAGTCAAATTTCATGATCTGACAAGGCTTCCTCAAGTCATGCTCTCATGACACTCTCTTCATTTAGTTCATGCTTGAGGAGTTCGACTCTCTCTTTTTCCCCTATGAGGAGGTTTTCAACATTCTCATTAAAATGGTGGCGTTCGGCAAGTGACTTAAGGAGATCGCCAAAACGAGCACGAGCTTCACCATGAAGAGTTTTCATGAAAGCCATTAAGGATTCCTCATCATTATCCATGCCCTCGTCACACTCATCCTCCACTATCTCACATGAGACATTGGGAGTGTAGATGGCATTTTTTTTCTATTTGGACTTTGTTTTTACTTGTTTGGCCATAAGGCACCGATTAGTGAAAGGCTTGTCCTCGTTTGGAGAGTCAAAGAGGCCGGTGGTGGAGGAGGAGGAGGTAGTGGCATGCATGGCAATGGCGGTCGTGCCCACTTGTTCATCAGCACTGTCATCTTCATCTCCGGACATGTATTGTTCATGAACAAAAGCCTTATCATCCTTCCTCTTTGTAAACTTGGTGAACTTCTTCTTCTTGAGCACAAGCTTCTCGGATTTGTCTTCACGTCTCTCATATGGACAATCATGTACAAAGTGTCTTAGGCTATCACAATTGTAGCATTTCCTTCGTCCAAACGATCTTCCTTGAAGATTCTTCCCTTTGTTTGCCATGGTCCCAGAGT
Source organism: Triticum aestivum (assembly GCF_018294505.1). Lineage (NCBI taxonomy): Eukaryota > Viridiplantae > Streptophyta > Magnoliopsida > Poales > Poaceae > Triticum > Triticum aestivum. The sequence continues at coordinate 530,175,221 of NC_057810.1, read as the reverse complement.
ACTTTTTGACTAAAAGAGCCAAGTCTTCCGCAAAGTCATTTGCCGGGCATGAGGTGTCAACATCTTCCTCACATATCTCTTCACTCACTTCTTCAACCCTTGAGGGTTGGCTTATCACTTTCTTGGCCTTCAAGGCAAGATTGGAGTGCTTGGTTGCTTGAGCAATTGCAAAGGTCTTCTTGGACTTGATCTCCAAAAGAACATGAGTGGATAAAGTGGAAACAACTTGAGCCGCGGTCAACTTGTGATAATACGGGTGTTGATGTATCATCATGACCATGGTATGTTCCGTGAGGACCATAGCATCTATGAACTTGTCATTGATGAAGTCATCATTTGACCAAGTGCACCCAAAGGTTCTCAAGTTGAGCACAAGAGACTTTAACCTTCAGTAAACCTCTTCTGCGGACTCACCCTCATTCCTCACAAAGAGGCTAACTTCTTGCTTGATCAAAGCCAATCGATATCTTCGAATTTCTTCATCTCCTTCGAGAGCCTCCTCAAGGCAATCCCAGATTTCCTTGGTGGTATTAAGGAGAGCAATGGAGTCACTATAATCTTCGGTTACCATGGTGCGCAACATGTTGTGGGCGGTTGCATTGAGTTGATCATCAATTGCTTCTCTTGGAGTGAGATTCATTAGGTCCTTGGGTTTGAAACCATTGACCATAATCCACCACAGTTGAGTTGAAGCACTGCGCATGTAAGACTCCATATCTAGCCTCCATTTAGCAAACACATTAGCTTTCAAAGGGGGCGGAGGCCCAATAGGATTAATGTGAGGATGTTCCAAGGGTTGTGGTGAGTAAAATGGTTCCACAACATTGTACTTGGGAACTTAAGTACGAGCCGGAGTTGCAAGAGGTTCTCTCAAGTCATCCACATCATGAATGTCATTTGGATCAAATGAGTTTGATGCGGATGTTGAAGGCTTTAAGCAAGCACCAATTTCCTCCTTGACCAAGGAACGAACTTCTTTCAACATAGAGGCTTTGAGGTCTGCAAACATTGAAAGAATATCGACCGCGTTCAAAGGGGCACCCGGGTTAATAGGAGCGGCAGGAGCAACGACCGGGGCACCAAGTTCCTCGGGCACGACAGGGGGTAGGTTTTGACCATCCTCCGCAATGGGTGTGCCACCTCCCTCATTCCCTAGGTCAACCATATCCTCTAAGGTTGTAAAACCTTATATTAGAGCACGAGGCTATGATACCAATTGAAAGGATCAATACAGTAGACTAGAGGGGGAGGTGAATAGGAGACTATAAATTTTAATCTTTCTTGTCAATTTTAAGGTTTAGCGGATAAATAGGGTTCACTAGATATGCAACTAGGTGAACACAACCTATATGCCAAGAAAGCTTAAAGCAAAGTATGCTAGGCAACAATCTAATTAGCAAGCCCACAAGCATACAAGGCAAAGTAAAGTGCGGGAAAGGATTAACCACAAGTGAGGCGAGGACGCGGCTTTTATACCGAAGTTCACTCTTCCTTGGGGAAGAGCTACTCTCCGTTTAGAGCGGTGTTGGAGCCAAAGTTTGCGAAACGCCACGAAGGCTCACCATAGTCTCTTTCGAGTCACCCCCAACAGATGAGGCTCAAATCACTCGGGGTTGGTCTTGAAGGCGACCACCACACCTTTACAAACTTCTCCGGAGCACACCACAAGCAAGGAAGCTTCCGGAGGAACCACTAACTGCCTAGGAGCCCAAGCTCCAAGTCAATGGGAAGAAATGTTGCGGGAAATGCGATTTGGTTTCGTCAAGATGTAGATTGGGTCTTGCTCTCCCAATCCACAAAGTTTCAACAATTTGGGTGGAGGAATTGAGAGTATTGAGCAAAATGAGGTGTAGCAATGGTGGAGCTCAACAAGACATTAGGGTTAGGGATGGAGGAAGAAGAAGGGGGCTTTTATAGTGTTTGTGCTCGGGTGGCCGTTTCTGCCGGTTGGACCCCGTGTGCACGGGCTAAGTCAGCCCCGTGCGCATGGGGTACTTAGAGACTTACGCAGTACCCCGTGTGCACGGGGTACGCAGAGAGTTACGCAGTATCCCGTGCGCACGGGGTACCCAGAAACTTTCTGTTGCAAGGCCTTTGGGTACCACATGCACGCACACTATGGATTTTGGTGGTAGGAATGGGTAGGCTGGTGTATATGTTTCGGCAATGACATTCCCACGCAACACATATCCACACCAACCCCTCTTAATAGTGTGGTATTTCCTATGACTCGAAGTAAACCAAAACTAAAACCTTCGAATCACGGAAGACCACACCTTTGATCTTTTTGAATTGGAGGGGGGGTCACACATCTCCATCAATCGCAATATGGAAACAATAACCTGAGATAAACTGTAGCACCAGATATTATTTCCACTAACCACATTGTCATCACACCAAAACAAAGTTTAAGTGCCAAATGCACTTTCAACCATCCTATGATGTTTGAGTAGATTCGTTTTGTCATACGAGTTGATTGATGACCGTGATTGGTTTGAGTTGTATGTTTTATTTTGGTGATATCCTATGGTGCCCTCTATGTCATGCAAGCATATGCGATTACGATTATAGGGTATTGCAATACGTTCATAATTTGCTTATAGCGGATGGCTAGAGTGACAGAAGCCTACACCCGAGTAAGGGGGCTGCTGCGTATGGGAGTAAAGATGACTTATTACTTAATGTTATGGTTGGGTTTTACCTTAATGATATTTGGTAGTTGCAGATGCTTGCTAGAGTTCCAATCATAAGTGCATATGATCCAAGTACGGAAAGTATGTTAGCTCAGCCGCTCCCTCATATAAAATTGCAATAATGATTACTGGTCTAGTTATCAATTGCCTAGGGACAAATCTTTCGATGTGTGTTAAAAAAGCTCTCTACTAAAACTAACTTAATTGTTTCTTTATCTAAACAGCCCTAACTTTTATTTACATGTTCTTTATTATCTTGCAAACCTATCCCTTTACACCTACAAAGTACTTCTAGTTTTATACTTGCTCTAGGTAAAGTGAACGCTAAGTGTGCGTCAAGTTGTATCGGTGGTCGATAGAACTGAAGGGAATATTAATTCTACCTTTAGCTCCTCATTGGGTTCGACACTCTTAATTTATTCATGTTATTTACTTTTAATAGTTCTTTTAGTTGTTACTACAATTTCCTTTATATTTTGTTAAACTGGTTTATTCGTGATTCAGGACAGTGATGATATTTGCAGAAGAACAAGCAGTTACTTCAAACAATAATTGTGACACCTTGTGTGTGACAGAAACGCTACCTATAAATTCTCTCCTCTGCTTTTCATTGGGACGATTACTCATTGGGATAATTCTGCGAAAGTGCTACACTACCCTGTTTGGCTTGCAGGCATCATCTATTCAAATGAGGTTTGAAATGTACGCGGGTAATGTTGGATGGCCGGCTCTCATATCCATGCCCACAGACTGGTCCCCCTGTCCGTGCATAGATGCGAGAACAAATTTATGGGTCAACGTTGTAGATGCCCTTACCCTCATTAATTCATAGTGTGGGTGAGGGTGAGGTACGACCATGTGAATTCAGTAGGGTTTGGTTGTATGTCAGGACGAGGTGTTGGAAAGTGACTTGAATGCAGAAGAACAACAGGGCTACGAAGTTGTGCCATAAACACATTTGGAAGGTAACCCCAAAATGTGAAAACAAAACCAAATATTTTGATTAAGTATACATCCCTAAACTTTTGGAGTAGAAATATGGATGTTTGTGTTCTATGCAAAAAAACAAAAGAAGAGAGAAGATGGTAAACAATATCTAAAAATCAAGGCAAACTTTTTCCTCATAAATCTAAAAAAATCAAATTGTTAACCAAAAGTGTTTGACATTTTTTATCGCAAAGCCAAATCAAACATTTTTCTAGAACTCGGTGAAATAACTCCTATTTTATCTCAAGAGAAGGTTATTGATACGTCTCCAACGTATCCATAATTTTTTATTGTTCCATGATGTGATATATTATCATTCTTGAATGTTTTACAATCATTTTATAGAAACTTTATATCATTTTCTGGGACTAACCTATTGACATAGTGTCAAGTGCTAGTTGCTATTTTTTGCTTGTTTTTTTACTTCGCGGAATATCCTTATCAAACGGAGTCCAAACGCGGCAAAACTTTTTGGAGATTTTTTTTGGACCAGAAGACAACTTGGGAGCCAAGGAAGCACCTGGGAGGAGGCCCGTGGGGTCCACAATACACCAGGGCGCGCTAGTGGCCCCGGTGCGCCCTAATGTATCATGGGGCCCACGGAGGTCTCCTTCACCACCTACGAGCTCTATAAATATTCCAAAAACCCTAGGGCAGTCGATGTACCATGAGATCCAATCTAGAGCCCTATTCCGGCACCTTGCTGGAGGGGAATACGATCATAGAGGGGTTCATCATCCTCATTGGTGCCTCTTCGATGATGCGTGAGTAGTTCACCATAGACCTACGGGTCCGTAGGCAGTAGCTAGATGGCTTCTTCTCTCTTTTTGATTCTCAATACAATGTTCTCTTGGAGATCTATTTGATGTAATAACTTTTTGCGGTGTGTTTGTTGGGATCTGATGAAGTTCGAGTTTATGATCAAATCTATATCCATGAATATTATTTGAGTCTTCTTTGATCTCTTATATGCATGATTATTTATAGCCTCATATTTCTTCTCCGAATATTTGGTTTAGTTATAGGCCAACTAGATTATATTTTCTTGCAATGGGAAGATGTGCTTTGTGATGGGTTCGATCTTGCAGTGTCCTCACCCAATGGCAGAAGGGGTAGCGAGGCACGTATGTATCATTGCTATTAAGGATAAAAGGATGGGGTCTATTCCTACATGAATAGATCTTGTCTACATCATGTCATCATTCTTATTGCATTACTCTGTTTCTCCATGAACTTAATGCACTAGATGGATGCTGGATAGTGGTCGATGTGTGGAGTAATAATAGTAGATGCAGGCAGGAGACGGTCTACTAATCTTTGACGTGATGCCTATCTTCATGATCATTACCTTGGATATCATCATAATTATTTGTTCTTCTATCAATTGCCTAACAGTAATTTGTTTACCCACTGTGTGCTATTTTCTCGAGAGAAGCCTCTAGTGAAATCTACGGCCCCCGGGTCTATCTTTTATCATATTTGCTTTCCAATCTATTTTTTTCCATATTTGTTTTCATATCTATATTTCCAAAAACCCAAAAATACTTTACTGCACTTTTTTGCTTCTTTTATTTCGCGTTTTATCAAGATCTATTTATCCAAACGCATACAAATTTATCTATCTTTTTATCGAGGAGGGATTGGCAACCCCTCTTATGCGTCGGTTGCAAATATTTGTTCTCTTTGTGCAGGTACCGTTTACATAGTGTTGCCTGGTTCTCCTATTGGATTGATACCTTGGTTTCACAACTAAGGAAAATACTTACTGTAGTTGTGCTGCATCATCCCTTCCTTTTTGGGGAAATACCGACGCAGTCTCTAGCCACATTAAAGGAATTTCTGGCGTCGTTGCCAGGGAGACATCATTAACATCTACCAGGTTCCTAATCACAAATCTCATCTCCTTGCAATTCACATTATTTTCCATTTGCCTTTTGTTTTCATCTTCCCCACTTCACAAAAAATTGTCTTTTTATTTGCCTTCTTTTTCGTTCGCCTTTTTCTCGTCAGATCTATCTTTTTGCTTGCAATCTTGTTTGCGTAGTCACGATGTCTCAAGAAAATACCAAATTGTGTGATTTTTCCAATACCAATAATAATGATTTTATTTGCACTCCGATTGCTCCTCCTCCCACTAATGCAGAGTCTTGTGATATCAATGCCGCTTTGTTGAATCTTGTCATGAAATATCAATTTTCCAGTACTCCTATTGACGATGCCATCCCATCTAAACACAATCGTAGAATTGTGTGATATGCAAAAGAAAAAAGATGTGGACAATGATATTGTGAAGTTGAAATTATTTTCTTTCTCCTTGAGGGATCGTGCAAAAAATTGGTTTCCTTCTATTCCTCGCAATAGTATCAATTCTTGGGATAAGTGCAAAGATGTTTTTATTACTAAGTATTTCCCTCCCGCAAAAATTATTTCCCTTAGAAATCAAATCATGAATTTTAAGCAACTTGAGCATGAAAATGTTGCACAATCTTGGGAAAGAATGAAATTAATGCTAAGAAATTTTCCTACTCGTGGTTTAAATCTTTGGGTGATCCTACAATTTTTTATGAGGGATTGAATTTTGTTTCTAGAAATCTTTTAGATTCCGCCGTGGGTGGTACTTTTATGGAGATTACTTTGGGTGAATCCACTAAATTGCTAGATAATATCATGGCAAATTATTCACAGTGGCATACCGAAAGAGCACCTACTAGTAAAAAGGTTAATTCGGTTGAAGAAATTAGTACTTTGAGTGAAAAAGTTGATACTCTAATGAAGTTGGTTGCTAGTAAAAATGCTCCTATTGATCTTAATGATGGGCCTTGGTCTAATTTTATTGAGGAAAATTGTGATCCCGTAGACATGAATTTTGTCTCGAGAAACTATTTTAATAACAATGCTTATAGAGGTAATTTTAATCCTAGGCCTTTTCCTAGAAGTTCCTCTAACAATTATGGTAATTCCTATGGTAATTCCTCTTACAATCATAATAGGAACCCCTCTAATCTTGATAATAGTATTAAAGAATTTATCACTGCTCAAAAAGTTTTCAATACTATGATAGAAGAAAAGTTGAATAAGATTGATGATATGTCTAGAAGCACTGATAGAATTTCCCATGATGTAGAAAATCTCAAGATTAAATTTTTTTCCACCTAAGGTTTGTATCAATGAATTAATTAAAGCTTTATATGTTTCTATATATGAAAGTAAGAAAGAACCGTTATGCTTAGAGCTAAAATAGAGTTTTTGGAAAAAGCATTTTCTACAGATTGCTTTCATAAAAATGATGAAGGTCTTAAAGTGGTTGGTGTTTCTTCTCTTGATTCCTTGTTTACTAAGATTAAAATTGATGATAAAGGTACTGAAGTAGAGTCAACTTTAGCTAGAGGGCGCCCTGATGCTTTGGAGGGTGAAAATCTTGATGATTTTTTTTGATGAAAATGGGTTTGGAGAGGTCAAAACTTTAATTAGTGATGTGCCCACTCTTTTGGTACAAAGAATTTAATTATGATAGTTTCACTTTGATTGAATGTATTTCTTTTTTGCAATCCCTAATAAATTCACCCCATGCCTATGAACAAAATAAAGCTTTTACTAAATATATTGTTGATGCCATGATGAAAGCTTAAGAAGAAAATTGGAGTTAGAGATTTCAATTCCTAGAAAATTACATGATGAATGGGAACCTACTATTAAAGTCAAGATTAAAAATTATGAGTGCTTTGATTTATGTGATCTGGGTGCTAGTGTTTCCATAATTCCAAAATCTCTATGTGATGTGCTTGGTCTTACCAATATTGAAGAATGTTCTCTTAATTTGCACTTGGCGGATTCTACTATTAGACAGCCTTTGGGAAGAATTAATGATGTTCTTAATCTTGCAAATAGGAATTATGTGCCCATAGATTTTATTGTTCTTGATATTGATAGCAATCTGTCTTGTCCCATTATACTTGGTAGGCCGTTTTACGAACTATAGGTGTCGTGATTGATATGAAAGAAGGTAATATTAAATTTCAATTTCCACTAAGGAAGGGTATGGAACACTTCCCTAGACAAGAATTAAGTCACCATATCAATCTATCATCAGGGCAACCTATGGTCCGAAAAACTAAAGATGACAATACTTGAATCTATGCTTTATGCCTAGCTAAGGGCATAAAATGATAGCGCTTGTTGGGAGGCAACCCAATAAATAATTTTTTTGTCTTTTTCTTTCTGTTCTTGAGTGTTCACACAATTATGCTACTACTATGATTGTGTTTTTATGTTTTAGTTAAGTTGTGTGCCAAGTAAAGCCTTTCGGATTATGTTTGGTGATAGTTGATTTGATCTTGTTGGAAAACAAAAACTTTTGTGTCCAGTAAAACAATTTTCATAAATCAGAGAAGTGACAAAAGTTTCTGAATTTTTACACAAGATTTATATATAAATTTTCTACATCGTCCTAATTTTTCAGAAATTTTGGAGTTACATAAGTATGGTTAGAGTTCAGATTACTACATAGTGTTCTATTTTTGATAGATTCTATTTTCATTGCATTGTGTGCTTATTTTGATGAATCTATGGATTGTATTGAAGGGTATAAGCCATGTTAAAGTTGGATTATAGTAGATATAATGCAATAATAAAATATGAATGGGTTTGCAACGGTACTTAGAGTGGTGATTTGCTTTATTATACTAACGGATCTCACGAAGGTTTTGTTATGTTTTGTGGGATTAAAGTTTTCAAGTTTTGGGTGAGATCACGATGGATGAAGGAATAAGGAGTGAAAGGAGCCTAAGCTTGGGGATTCCCATGGCACCCCAAGTTAATATTCAAGAAGAACCAAGCAACTAAGCTCGTGGCATCCTCTCTTTTTTCTAACGACCATCGCTAATTTTACTTGGAGCTCTATTTTTATTTGTCACATATCATGAGTTTTGCTTGGAGCGTCTTGTATTATACGAGTCTTTGCTTGTTTTGCTTTTTAGTTTGTCAGAACTATCCTTGCTGAAAACACCTATTTGAGAGAGCCAAAATTATGCTATGTTTTTTTAGAATTGCTCTATGTGCTTCACTTAAAAAAATTGAGCTATGGAATTGCTATAGTGCTCCACTTATTTCTTTTTGAGCACGGTGTGATTTAATAAATTCTTGAAGAAATTCTCTCATGCTTCACTTGTATTATTTTGAGAGAAGAATTTTTTTATGCTCATGTTCTTCACTCAAATTTGTTTGAGCTTATCAAAAGCAATTGCAACATATGAAACTAGTCCCAAAGTGATAGATATTCAAGAGGGATATAATAAAAAATTTCATGAAGATCATTGGAAAAAATAAATTTGATTATTTGTAATAGTTTTGAGATATTATGATAATAATATGTGAGCCATGTTGGTGAGTAATTATGCTTTAGTAAGAATGTTGGTGTTAAGGTTTGTGATTCCCTAGGCAAGCACGAAAGTCAATAGTTCTGCAATGAAATCACATCCTACTTGTGGTGGATTATTCGGTGTTAGTTATTCTTAATGCACGTTTATGTGAATTTTCATTTCTTGGTTGGTTGCTTCTCAATCTTTTTGCTAGCCTCCACTTATACTAAGTAGAAATACTACTTGTGCATCTGAAATCCTTAAAACCAGTTTTGCTACAGGAGTCCACCATACCTACCTATATGCGGTACTTTCATGCTGTTCTAAGCAAATTTGTATGTGCCATCTCTAATTTTCAAAATGAATTTCATTTTTGTGTGCATGTACAAAATGAATTTCCTTATTGGCAGGGGGTGGCCAATATTTTACATGCTAGATGTGTTATTCTCAAGATGTGTGTTTATTCACTTGTCATTGCACGAGAGTACGTCGGTAATAGGGATGCCCAGTCCCAAAATGTAAAGGAAATTTACTTTATGTTATCAAATAATAAATTCCTTGAAAGTGTTGGTATGGACGGTACCGTGGATACGGCTAGCCGTGGAGTGTGAAAGTATGGTGGAAAAAGGAATAAACTTTATTTTATATTTGGGAACTAACTATGATATATCTAGCATGGAAAGTGTTGGGAATTAATCGATCGTTTTCGTTGACGGGAAAAGCATGCCTCTCAAAATCTGTTTACCTCTCAATTTAAGCTTTGAGCTCTGGCACCTCTACAAATCTCTGCTTCCCTCTGTGAAGGGCCTATCTATTTACTTTTATGCAATTTCAATTTTTTTAGTCTCCATCTTCTCTTATAAAGCACCAACTAGGGAGCACTATGATTGTACTTGAGCATTGGATGTAGAGTGTGTTTCGTGAATCGATCAATGATTGAGCATGATGGGCTAGGGATAACTTTCTTTAGTGTTGATATTATGAAGACATGGTTGCTTGTTGATATGCTTGAGTATAAAAGTCCTCATGTCAAATATAGACTATTGCTTTGATCCATCTAAAAGTTCAAATGTTCATGCTACAAAAGAAAAGAATATGTGATGAACATGTTAGGCAACATTCGACATCAAAAATTCTGTATTTATCATTTACCTACTCGAGGACGAGAAGGAATTAAGCTTGGGGATGCTGATACGTGTCCAAAGTATCTATAATTTTTTATTGTTCCATGCTGTTATATTGTCATTCTTGAATGTTTTGCAATCATTTTGTAGCAACTTTGAATCATTTTTTGGGACTAACCTATTGACATAGTTTCAAGTGCTAGTTGTTGTTTTTTGCTTGTTTTTACTTTGCAAAATATCCCTATCAAATGGAGTCCAAATGTAGCGAAACTTTTTGGAGATTTTTTTTAGCAGAAGACAACTTGGGAGCCAAGGAAGCACCTGGGGGGCATGGGACCCACGATACACTAGGGCACGCCAGAGGCCCTCGACGCACCCAGATGTATCATGGGGGCCCACAGAGGTCTCCTCCATCGCCTCTGAGCTCTATAAATACCTAAATATTTCAAAAACCCTAGGGGAGTCGACGAAACACAATTCTAGTTGTCGTAAGTTCCAGAACTACGAGATCCAATCTAGGTCCCTATTCCGGCACCTTGCCGGAGGGGAGCAGGATCACGGAGGGGTTCATCATCCTCATTGGTGCCTCTCCGATGATGTGTGAGTAGTTCACCATAGACCTAAGGGTCCGTAGGCAGTAGCTAGATGGCTTCTTCTCTCTTTTTGATTCTCAATACAATGGTCTGGTGGAGATCTATTTGATGTAATGACTTTTTGTGGTGTGTTTGTTGGGATCCGATGAAGTTCGAGTTTATGATCAGATCTACATCCATGAATATTATTTGAGTCTTCTTTTATCTCTTATATGCATGATTATTTATAGCCTCGTATTTCTTTTCCGAATCTTTGGTTTAGTTAGGCCAACTAGATTGATTTTTCTTGCAATGAGAAGAGGTGCTTTGTGATGGGTTCGATCTTGTTGTGTCCTCACCCAGTGACAGAAGGGGTAGCGAGGCACATATGTATCGTTGCTATTAAGGATAAAAAGATGGGGTATATTCCTACATGAATAGATCTTGTCTACATCATGTCATCGTTCTTATTGTATTACTTTATTTCTCCATAAACTTAATACAGTAGATGCATGTTGGATAGCGGTTGATGTGTGGAGTAATAGTAGTAGATGCAGGCAGGATTTAGTCTACTAATCTTGGACGTGATGCCTATATTCATGATCATTGCCTTGGATATCATCATAATTATTTGTTCTTTATCAATTGTCCAACAGTAATTTGTTTACCCACCGTGTGTTATTTCCTCGAGAGAAACCACTAGTGAAATCTACGGGCCCTGGGTCTATCTTTTATCATATTTGCTTTCCGATCTATCTTTTTCCATATTTATTTTCTGATCTATATTTCCAAAAACCCAAAAATATCTTGTTGCACTTTTTCTTTACTTATTTTATTTTGTGTTTTATCAAGATCTACTTATCCAAACTCAGACAATTTTATCTATCTTTTTACCGAGGAGGGATTGACAACCCCTCTTACGTGTCGGGTTGCAAGTATTTGTTCTTTGTGTGCAGGTACTGTTTACATAGTGTTACTTGGTTCTCCTACTGGATTGATACCTTGGTTTCACAACTGAGGGAAATACTTACCGTAGCTATGCTGCACATCCCTTTCCTCTTTGGGAAAATACCAACACAGTCTCTAGCCACGTCAGTTACTATACCACTACCTATCAATGCTAGTCGTTGGATCAAAAAGTTGAGTGATTGTTTGCTCTGCAATCCCAATGTCGAAGTCTACAGGTTCACTTGCTTACTCCCTTCCATTCTCCACATCCCTCCATAGTGATGAGATCTACCTTAACATGCATGTTTGAACAAACAAGGCCTAGTGAGGGTTGACCATACGGTAGGGAGGCGTGACATATGGCGAGAGTTCGCGAAGGAATGAGCACTAGTAGTGATGAGGGTGAATGGCAAGGATATGTTGCATAGATGGCCACAAGAGAGTGGCGCGGCGGGAAAAAAATGATTGGCAACTGTAAAAGGACAATGAGGATGAAATCTATAATAGATGAATAGTTAAGTTAACAAAGTGAGGGATGAATAATTGATTATGAGGCTAACACGTCGAGCTACTTCTTACGACATGACAGGCTTCACAACGTTCAACGGCCACACAGGCGCTCATGAATCATGGTGACAACACGGTGATACATGAAGTAGTGTGAAGTCATCCTTGCGCTATAGCAGTCCCCCAAATTAAATTCCACTAGCTAATTACCCGTGTGTGGCAACATGGGCATACATATTTCAGTGGTTCAACATCAACCATGTCCGACATATACGTTATACCCACCATATTCTAGATTTTGATAAAATTTGATTTGATTTAGTATAGGCAGGGCAAGGCAAGGAAAGTTCTGACTTGGTTGAGGTTTTGGTAAGATTTTATTTTATTTGGGTATAGGTATGAGGAGGCAAGGAGACTTTTGATTTAGTAGATATTTTGTTAAGATTTGATTTGATCAAGAATGCAAGTGGTTTTGGCAAGATTTGATTGAGTTAATTTAGAACATGGTTTCCAGTAGGACAAGGAAATGAAAGCACCGACTTGGTTTAGATTATTCCAAAACAGGGGGACGAAACCACATTTGGTGACGTACAAACATCAAACCCCTTAAATAGTAGAAATACATGAAATAAGTTCACTCAGAACTTATCTTGTTAGAAACACATGGACAATATATTAAGTATTTAGAAATATGCATCATTTTGTCTCTTAATGTCTCTATTTTGCCTACAACTAGGTATAAAATAGGCCAAATCCAAAAAACAACTTTGACCATGCCAAATCCAAAAAACGGAGGAATGAAATGAAGAGTGGCGGCGTGGTGGTGGTGGTAGGGGAGATTTCTGGTCGCGGCAGTTGGCGTCCATGCACGTATCAAGGGAGGAATCAGGGCGCCTCTCTTGAGGCGATATACATGAAACAACGCTTCATTTAGGGGAGAGTGGATAATACTTCCGGTCGTGGCAGTTGGCGTCAATGCGTGAATGGAGGGAGGAAATGCGGCGCATTCCCCTCCCCGAATATATGGAAACAAAGTTCAGTTTCGAGGAGAGTCGGAAATACTTCCGCTCATGGCAGTTGGCGTCGATGCACGGATCGAGGGAGAAATCAGGACGCCTCGCTCTTGTGGGGAGATACGGTAAAAAGAGCTCCGTTGGCGTCAATGCGCGGATGGAGGGAGGAAACGCGGCGCATTTCCTCCCCAAAGATAGAGAAACGAAGCTCGGTTTTGAGGAGAGTCGATAATACTTTCAGTCCCGACAGTCGGCGCCATTGCACAGATAAAGGGAGGAAACACCACATGTTTTCCTGCTCGAAAGATAGAAAAGCGGACCTCAATTTCGCGAAAAGCGGATAATAAGGAATTGATTCGGGGAGTTATTGGAGGGGTGAATGTTTGTTTTCCCCCCTATCATAACTATTGGGGGAGTATAGACATGCCAAATCCAAAATGCGACTTTACTCGGCACATTCATTGTTCTCTCTGCGCACAGTGTGCACCTTCAGCCGACGCCACCGTGCGACGAAACCGGGAACGGGAACCCAGCCCAAGCCCGGTCCAACGGCAAATCCACTTGTGTCACCTTATAACTGAAACGCAAACCAATCGAATCGTCGAAGACGCGGTCAATTGCATCGCCCACTCCCCCTCTTCCTGCAGGTATCATTGTCGATCGCCTCCGTCCGTCCACGACTCCATCTTCTACCCGCTCTTCTCCTCTTCTCTTCTCTTCGTCTCCGAACCTTATTTAAGCCCGCGGCGGCCGCGGCGTCCCTCCCCTGACGGAGAAAAGATCCCATCTTCCCGCCCGGACACCTGCACCAGCTCCGCCAACCAACTTCCCATTTCCAAGAAGCCCACCCAGGTTTAAACAAACCAAAAAGGAAAGCAAAGGAGGACGGCAGGTGCGCGCGTCGGCGTCGGCCGCGAGAATTTAGCAGCCGCCGCTTCCGCCTCGCTTCCTCGTCATCGCTGGCGGCGACGGGTGTGGGGGGGTGAGATGAGATGGGCATGAAGTGCAAGAGGCACCCGTTCCAGGCCGGTGGCGGCGTCTGCGCCACGTGCCTGCGGGACCGCCTGCTCGTGCTCGCCGCCGCGCAGAACGACGCGTCGTCGCCGTCCACTCCTCCGGCCACCGCCCCCGCTCCGCCCGCGGAGGCAGCGCCGGCCCCGGCGTTCCCGAGGTCCGTGTCGCCGTACGTGTCCCGCAGGAAGTCCGACTCCTCTGGCGGCGCGCTCAGGCACCACCCGAGCCTGCTTTTCTTCCGGACGCCGCAGGTCGGCCCCGCCTACGGCGGCAGCGCCCCGCTCGAGGAAGGCGACATCGGGTACCAGAAGCCGCGCGCCGGGAAATTTTCCGTGCTCGCCACGCTCTTCGGCAACCACCACCACCGGCACCACAGACCGGAGGACAAGGAAAAAACCAAGGAGCGCAAGAAGAGCCGTTCTTGGCTGGCCGGGATCATCCCGCGCCGTCGCAGGAAGCAGGTACCGGCCGACGCCGTGCTACCCGCGTCGCCGCCGCCCAGGCGCTCCTGCCGCGTGGTCAGCAACCGGGGGCTCTCGCCGGAGAGGGGCAGTCAGGGCAGCGGCGAGGAGAGCAGCTCGCCCGCCGATCCCCCGTGGCGGCCGTCTCCTTCCCCGATGCGGAGGACCCCATGCCGGCGCCGGCAGACCAGCAGCATGCCTTCGGGATTTGCTGTCTGCCTCAGCCCGCTGGTGCGGCCCAGCCCCGGGCGCCGCCACCGCGCCGCGCAGCCGCCGGACTCGAGCACCTTCTCCTCCGAGCTGCGGCCGTCGCCGCTCCACAGCGCCGCCTCTGTTGGACGCTGCCGCTCACGGAAGCTCGCCGACGGCGGTCGCTTCCGGTGATCCCTTCTTTTTCTTTCTTCTCCTTGATTTTTCTTTAGTTTTCCTTCATCACCCAATCCCAATTACTACCACCCTTAGTTTTTTGTGGATTTTTACATCTTGTCCATTTGTGAAGATGAGTCCGTGAGATTTCATACTCGGAGAACACTCCGTTGACATATACCACAACTAGGTTATTACTCCTGTCCTGCCTGCCTGCTTGCTTGCTTGCCGGCCGAACAATTTGTGACGAGTTCAGCTGCCCGATCACTACGTTGCACAGCTAGCCGTCTGGTCCTGATCCGATTTGATTTGCAAAAATTCAATCCGTTGCCGCTTTGATGTCTGGGAATTAAAGAATGAATAGACTTTAGTGACGCGTGATGGCAGTAGGTGCAGGGAATGCATATATGGAATTGAATGCCCGAGTTATGAGCGAGAGAGATCCGGTGGGGGTGTGTGAGTGTGTGCCGATTAAAAAGAAGGTTCGCGGTCGCATTGTGCTGTCCGAACGAAATTCAGAATCTGAGCCGATGGATGGTCTATGAATACTCCTACCGCCAGTCCGCCACTGCTCTGTGAGAGACGCATCAATTGAATTCCGTTTGGTCAGAGCTTTCACATGGAGGCCGGCAGCGCATTCATATGGCCGATGGCTGCTCCCTCCATCTCCATTTACTCTTTTCGTTTGCTGGTGCACCGAACCGGACTAATCAATGATCGCCCAACCTCTTTCTGCTTGCTCTGACCCGAGTTATTGTTGAGTATCTTGCTCCCGCCAACTTTTGCACGCCGACCGGACGAGCAACAAAAAGGGCCAAGAAAGAATCATCTGTGCTCACTACGTCTTGTTAGAGCTTTCTACCGAATTAAACAGTGTATTTTGCTTGAGTTACACGAAAGTTGGCGGCAATTTGCAGGAGATTCTCCAAATGCTCTCGCATGATGGGTTGCGGTTTGCCGGTGACTTGTGGGCTATGTGAGTGTGGGATGATCAGGATACAGTATTGCATTCGATGTGGGCGCATCGCATCTTCACTGGCCGATTAGGATGTGTCAACTTACTTTTGTTTTTGCGCACTTGTTGCATTAAGAACTAGTGAATCTCTTTGTGTTTACATGCCATCTCTTTGGAGCTTTTGTTAACTTGCTCCAGGAGCCATCACCGTGTCGAAAGTGGGCGTAGGTAAAATGTTGTTTAAAAGCAGCATCACGGTTCACACTTGACAGATCGACAGCTACTGCTGGTGCCGCAACATGGTACTACTACACGATACGTCTTGTGCAGCATAAGATACTCTTCGCTCACTCGGTGTTGCAGATGAACTGCCGGCAATTTAACTATTCGACGGGTTAGACTTTTCGTTTGCTTTGTACTATAATTTATTATCTCTCTATGTTTGAAAAATGGTGAGCTAAGTAAGAGCATGCATGAGCTCTGCGTCACCGTCGAATAGTAGCTGCCTGGAGAGTTCCGATTCGTCGTCGGCTGCTGGGTTTGAGCCTGTTCCACGTTTTTGTATAGTACTACGAGACGCCAAAATCTAGGACTAGATCAGTGCTAATGATGGTGTCCTAATCACCCAAGGAAGCTGGGATTTGTGCCGCGGGCAGAGGGGAGGGAGGGTGGTGGTGCCACCGGGCAGTTTGAAAAGTCAACCTGCTTCGCCAAGTGGGGACAGATTAAAATAGAAAGGTCAGCACGGGCATTGTCTCCCTCAGGGACTTGTTTGATTGGTCATGGATTATTCCGCCCAAAATATTGTTCGCGGATTGAAATAGTAGTACTGTAGTAGTAAAAGGCATGGCGGCGAGGGGCCTGGTTCTCTTTGCCCAAACCAGCACCAGCACCAGCACATGTTCTCGCAACAGCAGCCCGTTTCTCTTATTTAGGCAAATAAAATAGTGTAGTGTAGTAGACGATCCACACAATGACCGTTTGTTGACATGGTCAAAAAAAATGACCGTTTGTTGAGCTGGCCACGAGAATGCCCACATTAGGCCAACTCCACTGCGCGACCTCAAACGGACGTCCGTTTGGGTAGGGTTTGGGGCCGTGTCCGGGCCTGTCCTGAGATACGGTGGCCGTGCGCGCAGCGCGCGGCCGCATCCATTAGCCCCATCATGTCCGCGTCCACTTAAAAAACTAAAAAGCAGCATTTCAAATGCCAAGCCGTAGTTCAGGCCAGCGGCCCCGGTTCATCACGCCGGCCTACACGTCCATCGCCGGCATCAGCCAGCAGCCGACAACACAGCCAGCCTCCAAAATAAATAGTTCTCCTCGCCGGCAACATAGCCAGCGGCCGGCAACACAGCCAGCGGCCGGCAACACAGCCGGCCTCCAAAATGAATGTTTTCTCGCCGGCACACTGCCAGCGGCCCCGACGGGCGGGCGGCACCCATGCCAGCCTCAAAAAGAATGGCCACGCCGATCGGACGACCTAGTTCAGGCCTTCGGCGTCGAGCATCTCCTTCTGCCTGGCCTCGAACCAGGCCCTCGTCTTGTCGCTCATCTTCGACAAGTCCACGCTCATGATCGCAAGGGCCACCTCCTTCGCTTTGGTGGCGGCATTGGTGACCTCGATGTCGAGCTGCCTCTGCCTAGCCTTGACGTTGTTGGCCTCGATGTCCAACTGCCTTTGCCGGGCCACCTCCTCCATGTCGAGTTGCCTTTGCCGGGCCGCCTCCTCCATGTCGAGCTTCCTCCTCTTGGCCGCCTCCTCCATCTCAAGCTTCTGTCTTTGAAGGTCTAGGTACTGCTTCATTTGCTCGTCCTTGCTTTGCCGCTTCTTCTCGTCCTTCACATCCTTTTGGGACATCATGCCATGCAAAGTCTCATGCAAGGCCATGGATGACGCGTCACGTATGTCGTCCACCTTGGAGTTGTTCTTGCCCCTCGGCCTCTTCAACGCCTCGCCATCCCCACCTCCGGCGAACTTGGCCGTCTTCTTGCCTCTCTTTCTTTGAAGTTCACGGTATTGGTCCTTGAACTTGGGGCAATTGTTGATGACCGTCCAACAATGCGTAAGAGTAAATGGCTTGTCATTGTGCCGGGCCTTGAATGCCTCCAAAGATTGAAATGCCTACACGACATGATCAACAACAAGTGAACATGCAAACATATACACGGCCGAAGCCTCATGGCCGTAGCAAGGAAAGAGCTAGAAAGAGGAGACCATACCATGTCCCCAACGCCGAGACCACTCACGGGCCGTGCTTCAACGCTCTCAAATGCGGCGCAATACTTGTTGCACTCTTGTTGGATGAACAACCATCTTTTTTGAATAGAGCCGATGCCACGGTTGCTTGTAATTTGGTAGGGCTCAAACATCTTCCTTTCATGGAATGTTTTGTGGACTCTCGTCCAAAAAACAATGCCCTTTTGTTGCGCGCCGGTCCTCGGATCTTGGCTAATCTCCATCCAAGCTTGGCAAATCAACTTGTCCTCATCTTGTGTATATGAACCCGTGCGAATGCTCTTCCTCTTCTTTTGTGCCTCGGTTCTTTGGGTGAGCTCGTCGATGAACAATGGCGCACCACTAATATCAACGTCATTGCTTTCTTCTTCTTCATCATCACATTCGACATAGATGTCATCGTCTTCATGCCACGAGTCACCGTGGTCGTAGTCAGCACGGTCGTCGACCTCTTCGTCGGGGACGTACTCGGCACGGC
Source organism: Triticum aestivum (assembly GCF_018294505.1). Lineage (NCBI taxonomy): Eukaryota > Viridiplantae > Streptophyta > Magnoliopsida > Poales > Poaceae > Triticum > Triticum aestivum. The sequence goes on along the minus strand of NC_057810.1, from coordinate 530,156,507 downwards.
CATCCTGACTTTGGGTCTCATCGAGGTCGTAGGTACGGCCATGGCCACCGTCGAAGATCACGTCCTCCATGTACCGGTTGTAGAAGGGGTCGTCGACCGCTGGCGTTGGGGTTGGCATTCCGTCAAACAAGACACGGGGGACCGGCATGGTGCCCGTGAACGGTGCCCGTGCCTGCTTTCTTAGCGTCTCGACGGACGGTCGGCCACCGCTGCTGGACCCGGGCGTGACGTTGAGGTCGATGACGGCCGCGGGGCGCGGTGTGGACGGCGCGAACAAGCCCACCTCCGGCGACCCCGAGAAACGGGTCTGTCCGTCGTGCCTTGGCGGAGGGAAGCCGGGCGACATGGGCGTGGTGCGCGACGTCGGCGACTGGCAGTGCGTAGGCCGCGCAACCGACGAGCTGGTGCTCGCCGGGGCGACGGCCGCTGCAGGGAACCCGGCAGGATGGCCCATGCCAAGCATGAGGATGGCGTGAGCTTTGTTGACGAGGTCCTCCTTCTCGTCGGCAGCGGTCTTGCGCCGCGCGGCCTCCAGCTCCTCGTGCATGGCGGCTCTCTTGGCCGCGGCGGCATTGAGCTTGACGACCGCTCTCCGTTCCCTCCTCTTCGCCGATTCCGCGTCCAACTTGGCGATCTCCTCCGGCGTGCACTCCGACCGCGGCTTCCTTGGCGCCTTCTTCTTCACCTTTGCGGGCGGGTCGACGGCCAGGCCGCCGAAACTCGGCGGGGCGTCGGCCATGGACGGAGGAGAGAGGGGGCGGCGGGAGGGAGGCGGGTGGGTTCGGGGCAAATGGCGCCAAATGGGCGTGGGGGGTTTTGGTTTCTCCCACCGACAGGCGGGCCAGGGGAGGACAAGCGCGCGCGTCCCGCCCGTCCGCGCGCTGTCCGTTTCACCCCAAAACCAGCGCAAGTTTGGGCCGGGGATGGGTCGAAAGCGGACACAAAGTGGACACAAAGTTCGTTTGCGCCCGCACGCTGGACCGTCTCTTTTGTCCCTTTTACCCCAAACGGACGGGGGCGGACAGGATAGGGGCGCGCGGTGGAGTTGGCCTTACTGTTGTCCGTCCGTCCGTCGCACTTGAGTTTCAAGTACCGCATGATGTGGGCACCTGACCTGACCCGACCCGACCCCGAAGAGAGACGCCTGTGAGCACTGGCCCAGAGGTCGCCACTCGCATGTTCGCCGGCCGCTCGCTCGCTCGCTTCGGAGGCAAGCCGCCTGGCCTAGCCTAGCCTAGTGCCGGTAGTTTCCGCCGCGGAGAAGGTCACTGGCTCTCACTGCTCACCTCAACCGCGACGGACGAGGATCCCCTGCCATGGCCAAGCCTACCTTTGAGTCACTGACACACGGGTCTCACAAAGCATGAGGCCCACCTGTCAGTGACTCAAAGGCAGGGTATGGCAGGGATTGCAAAGTTAGAGGATCCACGTCCAACCGCGACGGGTGAGACCGGCGACGACCGATGGGTGGGCGCGCGATGATGGCGAGGGCGAAGCTCGTTGGACCGGCTCGATCGGCGCTAGTGCGCATGGTTGACCGGCGGGCCGTGCTGTCGTTGCGTTGCGGGCTGCGAGTGCGACGGCCAGAGCCGTGGTGCGTAGCGCAATCATCCTGCTGTTCGTTCGCCCCTTCGCTTTCCAGCCAGCCTTTCTATCCCGGGGGGTGGTAATGGAACGGAAGGTCGACGGACCGCTTGCCTGGCTGCGGTGGTGACCGTTGTCGGGTGGGGCACATCTGATCTGCTGGCTGCTGCGCCTGCTCTGGGTCTTACCGGCAGTCACTGAGTGGGCGCTGCTCCGTCTTTGTTCCATCGTTTTATCTTGGCGTCAAAGGATGGATGAAGTGGTGAGTGAGTTGGTGCGTCGTTGCACCGAACGCTCTCGGGGTCTCTCGGGCGTCCAGTGTGCATGATGGCTCACGAGCGGTTGATTAGGGGCTGGCGTGTTGTGGGGGTGATTGAGCGGTTTGATTGGGTGATGGCGGTGTGTTTCAGTGGGGTTGAGGGCCGCCATGAACGTACCCCCTCCGGTTTAAGAAATTGATTCGGCGTCCGCCTCCATGGAACCGAAAACGAAAAGGTCTTGGAGTAAAATGAGGACCTGGTTTACGTCAACGAGCTGAATCCTGTAATAATGAGATGACACACACAAGCGTCTGCCTTTTCGTTTGGCTTTCCTTTCAGGTTGCTCCCCGGCCTGCCGCTCCTAACGAGCATCGGTCAAACATGTACGCATAACGCAAGGAATGTACTAGGCCGCTATAACAGATTGTGATGATTATGGTAGTCATATCCCACCGTTGAATTGACTTAAATATCAAGAAAGAAACCCCGATTTGTTTTTCACATAACCGCATGTTTTATGATAACCTGTAATGGTTCTCACAAATGTGCAAAGAGGAGCACTCTCCTATTTGCACTGTGTCCAGAAAAAGAAAAAAATATATGACGATCTCCTATTGCACTGTGTCCAGAAAAAGAAAAGAGACCCTTCTCACTCGCATAACTGGATGGTGCCATTTCAAACCGGTGCATGCCTCCTTACCCTTTGAAATAATCATTGCCAACTAAGAACATCAGGCAAATAATGAAACATCAAGTGAAAACCGAGTATTATTCAAACCCCATTATATTTATCCAAGCAAACGATTTTCCCTAAAACTACAAACTAAATCCTCAACTATGAATTTACCCCAAAATGCCATACCCCGATACCTAAATTGGAAAATATGGTGTTAGCCTTGGCATAGCAAAACCATGTCGGCAAGTTACCGAAAAAGGCTCTCGCCCCGCTTTATCTATAAAGTATCGACCAACAACAACCCGGGAAAAATTGCACGCCATCACAACACTCGCACACACCCAAGGCAAGACACATATGCACTGAGCGCAGCAACACCACTCTAAGCACTACAAGAGCAGTCGGGTCCTCGACCGTGAACACGCCACCGCAAAGAGATGAAGCCGCATATGACGACCCGTAGGCTCCAAGGCGGTGCCTTCAGAAAGGATACGACACCGGAGCGCCGCCACCGCCCGACCCGAGGGTCAGAGTTTCCCCTAGAGCAACACGACGGGCAATGAAGACTGCGACGACGCCTTCAAGAAGGGAACGAGTTTCGCCGCCGCCAGTCCGTCCGAAGATAGAACAGGTTTTTACCCCGGCCCAATACTCATCGCCACCGAACGCCACACCCCGGCGACCATGCCGCCCACACGATCATGGTCACCAGGCAGCACCAAGGCACGGGCTTTGCCCATGAGCACCGCGACACCACCACCAGGGCCGTCGCCCCGGCATCCAAGACCTTGACGCCACCTCACTCGCCACCCAGCGCCACCCCACCCAGCGCCACCCCACCCAAAGAGATGAGTGGAAAGGCCCCGCCTTTAGCACCCCTGAGCTGCCCCCAACGCCGAGACCCAATAGGCCGGCCAAACTGGCCTCCATCGGCCCGTCCTGTCGTCGGGTGCGAGACGAGCGTGGTCCTGCTACTGGGCGCAAGACGAGCACGGTCCTGCTGCCGGGCACGGGACGAGCTCGGTCGTGCTGTCGGGCGCGAGACGAGCGATGAACCGCAGCTGGGAGAAGTCCAGCCCTTCGAAGGAAGTGGCGCATGGACAACGGGGAGAGGAATCGAAGGTACGCACGCCGCCTACGGACGAACCAACGCCGAAACATGTCAGCCGCCGCCGCATCCGACCTGCCAAGCTATCGTGGATACATCCACGGCCAGAGCAGCAGCCACACCAGGCCACTGCCCATCCCACGCCGCCCGCCGAACTCCAGGCGTTGAATCTGCTGGGCACGCTACCACCGGATCGGCTAGCGCACCGGCCGCCATGAACACGGCCGGAAGCAACCAGCCACCCCAAGCCAGGGGCCGGCCTAAGCGTGCACGCGCACGACCCCGCCATTGGTGCCCTCGGCCCCCTGCACCCTACCGCGGCGTGATAGCCGCCGCCGCCACGAACCTTCGCACTAGCCGCTCGCCGTCCCCGCCGCCCCACGCCTAGCCGGATCCACGCAGCCTCCGCAGCAACCACGGCTGCCCGCGCCGCTGGCACGACCAGCCGTGCCGCCAAGCCCTGTCAAGTGTCGCGCCCTCGGGTGGCCACCGCATCCCACGTTGCAGGGGGCCAACGAGAAGGAAGAGAGCCCCCCGCCGCCTACGCCGAGTGGGGTTTCCCCGACTACGCACTCCGACGGGGAGGGAGGCGGGCGACCACTCGATCTAGGGTCCCCCCCCCCCCCTCGCGGGAGCGGACAAGACGAAGTGTTTTTTTCACGGTACCCTTATGTCGGCAAGTTCAAAGATAGGGATTGCTCACTTTTAGTATGGATGCATTTCATAAGTTAGATTATGATCTACTTAATCAAGCATGTTGCTAATTTTCTGGCACCTACTTTTTGAACAACCTATAAAATAAGTTCACCAAATTAAGTAATTTCTGATATAATTATTGTGATGTCAAATTTATGGAGCTGATACGCTATTTATTGATACCATTTAGCAAAAATTTACACAACATATGCATCCATCTTTGAGTTTGAGAATTTCATGGGACTAGAGAAAAGGTATAATAATAGGTTAACAAGTGACAGTATATGGCTGGTTATGGGTGACTTTAACCTCATTTACCAAGAGGCCGGTAGGAAACAACCTCAACCTAAATCTTCGGATAGTGGATCTCTTAGGGAGCACTCTCTCTCTAATTGCTCTCTGAAGGAAATCCACCTTCAGAATAGGAAGTTTACATGGAGCAACGAGCGTGAAAATCCAACTCTCGTCAAACTCGACATGGTTCTCTACAACCCTGCTTGGGACTTTCACTTCGGTAACCACACGCTCAGTGTGCTACCCTCATAGCACATATTTTAGCTAAGGAAGGTCGTAGAAATAATAAAATTTGTAAAATATGGTTACATGTACCCCGCGTAAACCTGATCATATGTCGGGCCGGGTTTTGAGTTGGGCTTAAAAAAGCCTGAACCTCGAACTACAAGCCCGAGCCAGCACCGAAGCCCAAAGTTGCCCCTTTCCTCAAGCCCAAGCTGGCCTGAAAACAAGCCCAAAAGCCCAGCTCAAATGTTGTTTTCAGAACGCGCACGTGTAAGCCCGGCCCGAAGTGCCGCAGAACTAAAGCCTGAGCCCGGCTAGAATGGACTTTCAGGCAGCGAAATGGAGCCCAACCTGGCCCATTTTTCGGGCCGGGCTGCCCATGATCAGGTCTGCCACCCTTGGCTTGGTGCTCTAGGAGTGTGCCAAAATTTCTGAATAATAAAATGCAGTAATTTCCATCTCAAAGAAAAAACACCAACGAGTTCGACCATTTTACCACTTTGGTGGGAAGATTTAAGGATGATTGTAGCGTAGTTTTCCCTGATCCTAGTGTCTCCAGGTGTAGCTGGATACCTATGAACATAGACATTTCAGAGGCTGGGCGGCAAATAGAGCCTAAAAAAAGAATAAATGACCAACCTCCATACAGCACAATGAGAATGTTTCAATTCGTCATATTTGTCATGGGAGGTTAAATGAATACCTGTGGAAGCTGCAGGCTATAAAAACAAACATCTAAAACTCTGAACAACGTACGAATCAACCAGCCGAGGCTTCATATGTGTCAACGATGAGGAACGAAAAAATGGATAGGGAAATAACTCACGAAGTTCCAAAATGAACAAATTTTCTTCTGAGCTACATGAGTCCATATGCATAGAGCTCTGAAGTAGGCTGTTTGTCGTCAAATCAGTAAGCTGCCATCAAATCTTCTCGCCAAGACAGAGCCAATTGAAGAGAGGAACCCGCGATCATCTAAACAGGCATGTGAATGACACACATTATTCAGCACATCCATGTCATCACAAATCATCAGCACAACAAAGTTCAGACACAAGTACACCTCTTCAGCAAGAGTTAAGTAGCGACAACGCAAACATACATTGACGGACGCTGGTGGGATGATATTATGATCAGTTCGCCAGTGAGGATGACAAACACAGCGTATGGCAAGGCAACTAGGAACTATCTTCAACTTCTTGGCCTCAAATATCTTGGCCAGCTAAAAGTGGCACATAAATTTCATTACATAAGTAGAATAATCCTGAAGACTTGAATATATTTATGCAAGGTATTAATTCCCAGATAGGCATATTGGAAAATCTTGCTCTCGATAAACACGTAACTACCATAACAACACATAGTTTCTATTTGCTGTCACCATTACCTACAGTAGCCAAAGTTGCATGTTCATATCTTCTCAACTTCTCTAAAAGCCAAGTTGGATGCATATAATACTAAAAATTTAGATGAAAACAATATAGCTCAGTTTTCCCGCAATAAAAAAAATATAGCTCAGTTGTGCATCCACATGACTGCTAAATATTTATAATCAAGAAATCTAAGATCGTGTGTTACAACAATAAGGGGGCAACACACTGAAGATTCTTTCAGTCAATATCACCTTCAACTTACAGAAGTTACAAGAAAAAAAAAGATACCAGCTCACCACTTGGTTGTATCGATAAATATGAAAAGGAATTACTTAATTTGTGGGAAGAAGCAGAAAACTAAAGAAAGCGCCTCCAATTCTACAAATAATAAAGAGCTATGGACTTGTAAATATTTCAAAGGAAACATACGGTTCAAAGCTAATCAGCCTAAAAACAACAATAGAGATGCTGAAACCTGATGAAGATATGTGTGTAACATTCTGAGCTCAAATATTTATTTCTCTACTGCATTTATCTTTAGTAAATTCAGTGTGTTAATGAAGTGGAGTCACAACCACGGGGGATGCATGGCAAAACTCTTGAAACCGCACATCAATCATTAGATTAAATAAGATCATAAAATAAATAGAAATGTATTGAGACCTGTGCATATATATAGAATATGAACATAATTTTAAGAGAAGAATGATTAGTTTACACTCTGCACTATTAAAAATTAGAAAAGATACCAGATAACACTATTCATGTTAAAAAGCTGCAGGCTGAGGGAAATTCTGTGGTGTGGTAGTACAAAAGCATATTTTCAAGTACAATCAGTTCTATGCGATCACAACAAGGTTATATCTGAAACTAAAACTGGTCCATATTTCTATGTGATCACAACAAGGACAAATTTCGCAAATAAAATATGGATTATCTTTTATAAACCATAAAGTGACAAATCAGGATACCATGTTCAACTGTTGGTTGCAACTTTCTAAAGATAAGTGGTCCATATTTTTGTGAAGGTTGAATTAAAAGCAGGTTGATGGAATTTTCTTGTACCTCTCTGTTTCCACGGTCTAAAGCATTCAACATCTCTGGCAGTAAATCCATGATACAGCGAGCATTCTGAATCTCTGACATACTGAAAATATTAGCAGTATTCAGTTCAATCCATCCTTGAAAAATAACATCAGGTTACATACAAAATGGAGTTAAGAAATAGTATAAACTAAACTAACATAGATGTGTTGTTCAAACTTCAAAGATGCCCACTAAAGAGGCTAAACAGACTATCTGGAGATAAAAGCACTCTTCATTCTTGTTTTACCATTTCTCTCACAGGACATGAACATTCATGTCATGTCCAGTGCATGAAAAAGTTGATAATAAGTCATGAAGAAATTTAGGCTGCTACATAAAAAAAACATTCTAAAATCATTGCACACTGTGATTCATTTAATTAATATTATTTTACCCCATAATATGTAACCAAGAATCTCTAGGCTGGTACAAGGGAGTAGCAGGAACTAAATTTATTCAACATTCCATGCTCTAGTTTACATTTGAAATCACAAACAACAGTGCATTATAGAGGAACCAGGTTACAATGGTGAGACACAAACACACAATTATAAAATATACAGAAGTTCTAGGAAAGTGATCAGATAAAAGAAAAGCAAAACTGGCTCTGATTCTACAATTGGTTGGCATTCCCGAGCACATCGCAAAAATCAACAATCCACTGAAGGATACAGCACAATTTTAATCATTTGCTGGAGCACATTGGACCAATTAAAATGTAATACTATTCTGAAATTTATGATAAATAGATAAACATGACGAAGAGCCGTAATTACTCTTGGAACTACACTCCCACCTGGCAATGACTCACTGCTCAACCTTATATATTTTCTTTCTCTTCAATGTACAAGACAATACCTCTCATATCAGTCATACTCATAGCCCTTCTCATTGTGAATTCTAAGTGATATTTTTATAAGTCTAATGCGTTCCAGCAAATAACCATGATTTTGCAGTCTCCATCAATAAATTATCGATTGCAGTCTGTTTCAGTAATTGCCAACCTAGCAAGTTCAGAAGCAAAATTTGCCAACTGAGCAGTACCATCTGAAAGCAGAAAATGAAAACGAAAAGGAAGAAAGCACACCTCAGAGCAGGGAAGTCCTTTCCAGCAGAAGATTTAGCTTCATCCCCATCAGATAATCTATTATGTTAAGCCTTCCACTCCGTGATGTCTGAGCAGGAGATCCCTGCCTCTACCTCGGCGCCCAGGGAGTTGCATAAGGAGGCGAGTTCCTTGGAGACGCCATCGACGCACCTGCTGTTGTTGGGGGGCAAATGGAGGTGTCGGCCGCGCAGCTGCTGTTATAGGGGCGGACGGAGGCGCCGGCCTCGTAGTTGCTGTTGTTCGGGCAAACGGAGGAGCTGACGATGGCGGGCAGCAACGGCGAGCAGGAGGAAGCACATGCTCCGCGGTGCCGGCCACAAAGGGGAACCGGGACGGTGGAGCCGCGCGCGAACAGGATTGGGGTTGGGGGCGTCCCTTGCTTCGGCGCACGGAGGGGATAGGGGGGCGCCCGGACGGACAGCTCATGCAGTGACACGTTAGGCCCAGTTCTACCTTCTCCCGCAATCTTTAAAGCCCATTTGTTTTACAATCCTATCTAATATTCTTTTGTTAGAATCTGGGGATTATTTTCAAATCCGGCCCCTACTCAGCTTCTCCCGAAATCTTTAAGCCTCATTTGTTTTACAATCCTATCTGGGGCTTAAAGATTCTAGAGAAGCTGGGTAGGCGTTGGATTTTGGGAGATCCCCAAATTTTGGAAAAAGAACTGGGCCTTAAGAACATCTCCAACTGAGAGCCCCTGCTCCCCTTACCATTGTTAGACTCAACCTGAATGTCTAATTCTTCAGAAGAACACTTGAAGGTTCAGTTATCCAACGGCAATCAGAAGCTTAGTAAAAGAAGATCTAACCGCTCGTATTCACTTGCTGTTATTGTAGGGTTTCATCTTTACTTTCACTGCTTACTACCTTCTAGTCATTGTCAAGGCTATATAAGAGCCGACCCTGTGTGTATGTAAGCGTCTATCATTCCTGAGAATTCTCTATTACACCAAACACAAGCATACATACAGCTATAAGTCATATTCGATGGTATATTCAGTTGGGTCCGATCCCCAATTCTCAACCGTAGTTCGTGTTCGTCATCCTAAATTCCCCTTCAATTCCAACTCTGGGCAATGACAATTGGTATTCAGAGCTCAGTCTTTCCTTGGCGGCTTGAGTCTCTGGAGGAGCTTTAGATTTCCCACCCCCTCTCCCTTGTTTGGATGCGGCGACAAGCTCGGCACAGGCGACGTGATAGTTGGTACGGGCGGCCGCGGTAGACCTTTCATTTAGTCACAGTTCTTTGAGATCAACAAGTTTCTAGCGCACCTTGCTCTAGAGGTAAAATCCCTGGTTGATTTACAAACAATATTGCTTTTAGGAGGCGATTTGAGAAGGCGGTGATAGAGTTGTGATTTCCGATCGGCTTACCAGGTAATTTGGCAGTAAAATTCCTATAAAAAATTCAACTATCATGGGGCGCTCGAAGCGTAGTTTTGATGAGGCTGAGGTAGCAGATCTGCTAGCCATGAACGCAGATGTGCTCGCAAATCTGGATGAAACAAATGAACTGAAAGAGGACTTGTTGTTGCTTCAAAATGATGTCTCTGCCATCAATGAGAAACAGGACACCATGACCACGGTCATTGACACTGTCCAAACTGCAGTGCTAGCATTAAGTAATCAACTCTCAACAATCACTGATGTCGGGCCCATGGGATTGGGGGTACCCAGCGTTGTCTGCCTTCGGCCCAGCAAGCGGCGCATACCAAGAAGCCCAAGGAGTGGCCCACCAGCAAGCTTCACGAGCAAGATGCCTCGCGGGGCTCTTGTGAGACAGTCTCCCGAGGCTGCCTCCCGAGGCCCCTCTCGCGGGCGGTCAAGCCAGGGGCCGCTCAGCCCGACCGCGCGGCCCTGAGTCTTCACGTGGGTGACACGCGCGGTGATGAACGATGCCAGAGGCCGTGCCAGCAGGTGCGGATGAGGAGGCTTTCCCCTTTTGTGCTAAGGGGGCAAGGCCAGCACGCCGGTTCCCAAAGCAACCCCCAAATGTTGCTTGACCAGTGCAAGAAGACCAGGACGACATGCGAGCAGGGCAGAGGTCATCACCGAGCCCACATGCGCGTCATGGATGGTGGCTTTGCAAGCGAAGGCCACTTTTCATCAGGATAGACTGCGCCCCTATCTCGCTTCAAAATTGCCGTTGTGTGGCAACCCTTCCCGCCAATGTTTTCGGGGAAAGAGGATCAAGGCGTGTATAAAAGGAGGATAGGGTGCCACCGTAGAGGAGATCCTCCCCGGACAACACTTCTATTCTCATTTCTTCCTCGCGAGTGCAATCCAACCACCAAGTAGGAGTAGGGTTTTACACCGCAAGGTGGCCCAAACCTGGGTAACTATTGTGTCTCCAGTCCGCTCCCGCTAGCTCGCGCTCACCGCAACCTCGCCGTAGTTGGTAGCAGAATAGAGTAGAGCGGTAAGAACAAGCGCACCTCAGAGTTCGAACCTCTTGGGTCCCTGGAGCCCCGATTTCGACATTTGGCGCGCTAGGTAGGGGTGCGCCGCTGTTCTCTCTCTCCGCTCCAACTTCCACTTCATCAGCTCCATGGCCGGCGCTCACCACCAGCGCGCCGGCCGTCGGGCACTCACCCTCGCCAGTGGGGTACCCTTTGGCGGTGTGGGCTGTCACGCCTTCACCCGTGAGCTTCGTCGGGTGGATTGGCCCACGAGATTTAGGCCGTAGCTGCCCCACACTATGATGGCATTCCCGACCCCGTTGAGTTCCTTCAGCTCTACACGCTGAGCATCGAGGCGGCAAACGACGACGTCAAGGTCAAGGCGAACTAGTTCCCCATAGCCCTCAAGGACGGCGTGCGCTCCCTGGCTCATGAACCTGCCTGAAGCGTCGATCTCTTCATGGGGCGAGCTCTGTGACCAGTTCATCGCCAATTTCAAGGGCACGGACAACCGTCCCCTCACCGTCAATGACCTGCGGTGTGTGAAGCAGCTGTTAGGATCTTCGGTAGGTGCGTCGACTGCAAATTAAATTTTTCCTACGCGTAGAATAACCAAGAACATGCTACGGGAGATGGATCACAGTTCGTTACCACTAGACGCGCAGTGCCGTGCAGTGGAAGAAGAGTTGGGGCAGCGTGTCCGCGTGGATCGTCTCCTCCTCGTCCGATCTCCCTCGAATAGCCGGTCGTCCAATCCCACGTACAAGTTAGCCGGAGCGGCGCAAGTGCACCGCCTCTATCGGTATCCGCGCGTGCAGGAGGAACACCGTGCGGCAGACTTCTAGGTCCGATCACACAGTCGGCGGTAAGTGGAGGTGGCTATTCGCAACACATGCAAACCCTAGTCGCAGCGCCGAAGTGATCAACCGCATGAGTGTGCCGCACCTCCACTTTATATAGGCGTCCATCGCAGGCTCAACACTTGGGCCTCGCACGGACCCTAAAGCCCAAAGTCTACTCGGTCGCGTTCCAAGTCTAGCTCGGATTACATCCGACCAGTGTCCTCCGAACCGACCTCATAGGTTCCTTCCCTTAAGCGCGCGACCCCTTAGGTTCAAGTCGGCTTGGTCGCAGTTCGGATCACCTCCGAACTGCACGGTTGGTAGCGGCCTCTAGCAAGGCATGCCGAACACCAAGCAGACTGTGAAGCTGGTTAGGCGAACCTGTACAACGTGTCGCTCTTCTGTTCCCTTTGCCTCACGATATATGTCGTCGAGCTCCGAGACTGTCATCCTTGTGCTAGCCCGACCTCTTTCTCGTTCCAGTGATACCGACCACTATCCGGATTATCTCATAATCCTTGTCGCATGGCCATGCTTATCCTGGTCGGATCACACGAGGGGCCTAGAATATATCTCTCCTGACCGGAGGGGCAAATCCCATCTTGCTTGACCATGTCTCGCAGCATGGGACTGGACAAACCCGAAACCTAGCTTTGTAACTACCCAGTCACGGAGTAGCGTTTGGTCAGCCCAAAGCAAGTCTGTCACCACCCCGAGTACATGCGTCAGCTCAGGTCTTAAGACATAGAACGTATGTTGTCCTAGAGACTCACAGATGACATATTGATGCGTCTCATAGTTGGGTCTGTCCGACTCAGACCTTATCTCGACTCGGATTCAACTACGTCGAATCCGACCAGATCCTTCCGAGTCCATATTATACGGTTAGCATCCAATGCTCCATGGCTAGTGAGACCGAACCATCAACGGTGTCATATGCTAGTCTAGTCGGCTGTGCGTCCACACAGCCCTTTCGACTAGGGACCTTTTAGGACAGACATCATACAATGCATAGTCCGACAAACAAGTCACGTACTTGCTGATACACATCATTGATAATGTCCAAGGACTATATTTATTCATAAACACATAGGAAATATCATCATACATGATTGCCTCTAGGGCATATCTCCAACAGCAGCGCCCTGGCGAGACCCTCTGCAGGTACATCCAACGCTTCAGCTAGGTGCGTCACAAGATCCCGTGCGCTTCTGACGAGGCCATCATCTCGCCGTTCTCCACCGGCATCACGGACGTCAGGATTCATGAGAAGCTTGCCATCAATGACGATCTGGACTCGGCGCTGGAGCTATTTAACCTCGCCAACAGGTGCGCCAAGGCCGAGGAAGGCCGCCTCTATTGGGGAACATTGCATGGAAAACAGAAAAATTCTACGCACACGCAAGATCTATCCATGGAGATGCATAGCAACGAGAGGGGAGAGTGTGTCTACGTACCCTTGTAGACCATAAGCGGAAGCGTTTATTAACGCGGTTGATGTAGTCGAACTTCTTCGCGATCCAACCGATCAAGTACCGAATGTACGACACCTCCACGTTCAACATGCGTTCAGCTCGGCGACGTCCTCGCCTTCTTGATCCAACAAGACGGGAGAAGTAGTGGATGAGTTCCGGCAGCACGACGACGTGGTGACAGTGACGGTGATGCTATCTTCGCATGGCTTCGCCTAAGCACTATGAAAATATGACCGAGGGACGAAATTGTGGAGTGGGGCACCGCACACGGCTAAAAGATTGTCCTGGTTATGTGTGGTGCCCCCTCCCACATATATAGGTGAGGGGGAGAGGGAGCAGCCAAGGAGACCAAATCCTCCTTGGGCTACTGCCCTAGCCGCGCCCCGCTTCCTTATTTGTGCGCAGGAGGAAGGCAGGGGGAGGTGGCACCCCCTTTCCTTTCTCTCATGAGGAGGGAAAGGCAGGAGGGGCCCACTGATACATCTCTGTCGTATCTATAATTTTGATTGTTTCGTGCCAATATTCTACAACTTTTATATAATTTTGGCAACTTTTTATACTATTTTTTGGACTAACATATTGATCTAGTGCCCAGTGCTAGTTCCTGTTTGTTGCATGTTTTTTGTTTCGCAGAAAATCCATATCAAACGGAATCCAACCGCAATAAAAACTTACGAGATTTTTTTTGGAATATATGTGAGTTTGGGGAAAAAATCAACGTGAGACGGTGCCCGAGGAGTCCACAAGGACGGGAGGCGCGCCCCAGAGGGTAGGGCGCACCCCTGGTCCTTGTGGCCACTCCATAAGGCGGTTGGTGCCCTTCTTTCGCCGCAGAAAAGCTAATATCCGGATAAAAATCGTGTTTAAATTTCAGCCCAATCGGAGTTACGGATCTCTGGGAATTTACGAAACGGTGAAAGTCCAGAATCAGGGAGCGTAGAAACATAAGGAAACAGAGATAGAGATCCAATTTCGGAGGGGCTCCCGCCCCTCCGCAGCCATGGAGGCCATGGACCAGAGGGGATATCCTTCTCCCATCTAGGGGGAAGGTCAAGGAAGATGAATAAGGAGGGGGGCTCTCTCCCCCTCTCTCCCGGTGGCGCCGGAACACCACTGGGGCCATCATCGTGACGATGATCTACACCAACTACTTCACCGCCGTCATCACCAACTCTCTCCCCCTCTATGCAGCGGCGTAACACCTCTTCTCCTTGCTGTAATCTCTGCTTGAACATGGTGCTCAACGCTATACATTATTTCCCGATGATGTATGGCTATCCTATGATGTTTGAGTAGATCCATTTTGTCCTATGGGTTGATTGATGATCGTGATTGGTTTGAGTTGCATGTTTTATTATTGGTTCTGTCCTATGGTGCTCTTTGTGCCGTGCAAGCGTGAGGGATCCCTGTTGTAGGGTTTGCAATATGTCCATGATTTGCTTATGGTGGGTGGCGTGAGTGACAGAAACACATACCGAGTAAGTAGGTTGTTTGCGTATGGGAATAAAGAGGACTTGATACTTTAATGCTATGGTTGGGTTTTACCTTAATGATCTTTAGTAGTTACAATTGTTTGCTAGAGTTCCAATCATAAGTGCATATGATCCAAGAAGAGAAAGTATGTTAGCTTATGCCTCTCTCTCATATAAAATTGCACTAGTGATTACGGGTCTAGTTATTGATTGGCTAGGACAGATAAATTTCCCGTGACAAAAATCTCTCTACTAAAACTAATTTAGTTGCTTCTTTATCTAAACAACCCCTACTTTTTATTTACGGGCTCTTTATTATCTTGCAAACCTATCCTATCACACCTATAAAGTACTTCTAGTTTCATACTTGTTCTAGGTAAAGCGAACGTTAAGCGTCTATTTGTATCGGTGGTCGATAGAACTTCAGGGAATATTTGTTCTACCTTTAGCTCCTCGTTGGGATCGACACTCTTACTTTTCGAAAGAGGTTACAACTGATCCCCTATACTTGTGGGTTATCACCAAACCTCCCTCTTTCCTTCCCCTAGGGTAGGCGGCCAGGGAGAGGTGCGCACTACCCCCTTGTGGGCTGGTGTGTTCCACCTTTGGCCCATTAAGCCCATATAGCCTCCCAGGCTTCCCGGAACCCCTACGGGTGATCCGATGACTATCCGGTACCCCCGAAACTCTTCCGGTGTCCAAATATCATTGTCCTATATATCAATCTTTACCTTCGGACCATTCCGAAGCTCCTCGTCATGTCCGTGATCTTATCCGGGACTCCGAACAACATTCGATTACCAAATCATATAACTCATGTAATACTATATCGTCAACGAACATTAAGCGTGTGGACCCTACGGGTCCGAGAACTATGTAGACATGACAAGACACCTCTTCGGTCAATAACCAATAGCCGAACCTGGATGTCCATATTGGTTCCTATATATTCTACAAAAATCTTTATCGGTCGAACCTTATGACAACATACATAATTCCCTTTGACTATCGGTATGTTACTTGCCCGAGATTCGATCGTCGATATCTACATACCTAGTTCAATCTCGTTACCGGCAAGTCTCTTTACTCGTTCTGTAATACATCATCTTGTAACTAACTCCTTAGTCACTTTGCTTGCAAGCTTCTTGTGATGTGTACTACCGAGAGGGCTCAGAGATACCTCTCTGATACACGGAATGACAAATCCTAATCTCGATCCATGCCAACTGAACAGATACCTTCGGAGATACCTGTAGAGCATCTTTATGATCACCCAGTTACGTTGTGATGTTTGATAGCACACAAGGTATTCCTCCGGTATCCGGGAGTTGCATGATCTCATAGTCTAAGGAATATGAATTTGACATTAAGAAACCAATAGCAATAAACTGAACTATTATATGCGAAGCTAACGGACAGGTCTTGTCCATCACATCATTCTCCTAATGATGTGATCCCGTTATCAAATGACAACACATGTCTATGTTTAGGAAACCTTAACCATCTTTGATCAATGAGCTAGTCTAGTAGAGGCTTACTAGGGACACGGTATTTGTTTATGTACCCACACATGTATTTAAGTTTCCGATCAATGCAATTCTAGCATGAATAATAAACCTTTATCATGATTAAGGAAATATAATAATAACATTTTATTATTGCCTCTAGGGCATATTTCCATCAGTCTCCCACTTGCACTAGAGTCAATAATCTAGTTCACATCGCCATGTGATTAACACCCAAGGAGTTCTAATGTGTGATCATGTTTTGCTTGTGAGAGAGGTTTTTAGTCAACATGTCTGCAACATTCAGATCTATGTGTACTTTGCAAATATCTATGTCTACAATGCTCTACACAGAGCTACTTTAGCTAATTTATCCCACGTTCAATACTTATCCAGATTGAGACCCAGTGTCATCCGGATCAGTGTTAAAGCTTGAATCGACGTAACCCTTTACGACGAACTCTTTATCACCTCCATAACCGAGAAACATTTCCTTAGTCCTCTTAGGTAACTAATGTTGGGAAACGGTAATTTCAAAAAAATTCCTACAATCACGCAAGATCTATCTATGTGATGCATAGCAACAAGAGGGGAGAGTGTGTCCATGTACCCTAGTAGATCGAAAGCGGAAGCGTTATGACAACGCGGTTGATGTAGTCGTACGTCTACACGATCCGACCGATCTTAGCACCGAACGTATGGCACCTCCGCGATCAGCACATGTTCAGCTCGGGGATGTCCCTCGTACTCTTGATCCAGTTGAGGCCGAGGGAGAGTTTCGTTAGCATGATGGCGTGGTGACGGTGATGATGAAGTTACCGGTGCAGGGCTTCGCCTAAGCACTACGACGATAAGACCGAGGTGTGTAACTATGGAGGGGGGCACCGCACATGGCTAAAACATCAACTTGTGTGTCTATGGGGTGCCCCCTGGCCACGTATATAAAGGATGGAGGGAGGAGGAGGCCGGCCCTCATAGGGCGCGCCCAAAGTGTGGAGTCCTACTAGGACTCCCTAGTCCTAGTAGGATTCCACCGCCCACATGGAATAGGAAAAGGGGAAGGGAGAAGGAGAAGGAAGGAAGGGGCCGCCCCCTTCCCTAGTCCAATTCGGACCAGTCCATGGGGAAGGGGCGCAGCCACCCTTGAGGCGTTTCTCTCCTTTCCCGTATGGCCCATTAAGGCCCAATACGAATTCCCGTAACTCTCCGGTACTCCGAAAAATACCTGAATCACTCGGAACCTTTCTGATGTCCGAATATAGCCTTCCAATAAATCGATCTTTACATCTCGACCATTTCTAAACTCCTTGTCATGTTCATGATCTCATCCGGGACTCCGAACAACCTTCGGTACATAAAATCACATAACTCATAATACAAATCGTCATCGAACGTTAAGCGTGCGGACCCTACGGGTTCGAGAACTATGTAGACATGACCGAGACTCATCTCCGGTTAATAACCAATAGCGGAACCTGGATGCTCATATTGGCTCCCATATATTCTACTGAGATCTTTATCGGACAAACCGCATAACAACATACGTTGTTCCCTTTGTCATCGGTATATTACTTGCCCGAGATTCGATCGTCGGTATCCTCATACCTAGTTCAATCTCATTATTGGCAAGTCTCTTTACTCATTCCATAATACTTCATCCTACAACTAACTCATTAGTCATAATGCTTGCAAGGCTTATAGTGATGAGTATTACCAAGAGGGCCCAAAGATACCTCTCCTGAAACACGGAGTGACAAATCCTAATCTCGATCTATGCCAACCCAACAAACACCTTCCGAGACACTTGTAGAGCACCTTTATAATCACCCATTTACATTGTGACATTTAGTAGCACACAAAGTGTTCCTCCGGTATACGGGAGTTGCATAATCTCATAGTCCGAGGAACATGTATAAGTCATGAAGAGAGCAGTAGCAATGAAACTGACACGACCATAATGCTAAGCTAACGGATGGGTCATGTCCATCACATCATTCTTCTAATGATGTGACCCCGTTCATCAAATGACAACACATGTCTATGGTTAGGAAACATAACCATCTTTGATTAACGAGCTAGTCAAGTAGAGTCATACTAGGGACTATAAGTTTTGTCTATGTATTCACACATGTACTAAGTTTCCGGTTAATACAATTCTAGCATGAATAATAAACATTTATCATGAATTAAGGAAATAAATAAGAACTTTATTATTGCCTCTAGGGCATATTTGCTTCAGTCTCCCACTTGCACTAGAGTCAATAATCTAGTTCACATCACCATGTGATTTAACACCAATAGTCACATCTGTATGTGATTAACACCCATAGTTCACATCGTCATGTGACCAATACCCAAAGGGTTTACTAGAGTCAATAATCTAGTTCACATTGCTATGTGATTAACACCCAAAGAGTACTAAGGTGTGATCATGTTTTGCTCGTGAGAGAATTTTAGTCAACGGTTCTGTCACATTCAGAGCCGTATGTATTTTGCAAATATTCTATGTCTACAATGCTCTGCATAGAGCTACTCTAGCTAATTGCTCCCACTTTCAATATGTATCCATATTGAGACTTAGAGTCATCTGGATCGGTGTAAAAAGCTTGCATTGATGTAACTCTTTACGACGAGCTCTTTTATCACCTCCATAATCGACAAAGGTTTCCTTAGTCCTCACTAAGGATAATCTTGAACGTTGTCCAGTGATCTACTCCTAGATCAAAATTGTACTCCCTTGCTAAACTCAGGGCAGGGTACACAATAGGTCTGGTACACAACACAACATACTTTTATAGAACCTATGACTGTGGTCGGGCTTTGAGTCTTACTATTTTCATTCTCTTGTGGTCGGGCTTTTATAGAACCTATGACTGTGATAAGGGAATGACTTTCATTCTCTTTCTATTTTCTGCCATGGTCGGGCTTTGAGTCTTACTCAACTTTACACCTTGTAATACAGACAAGAAATCCTTCTTTGACTGATCCATTTTGAACTCTTTCAAAAACTTGTCAAGGTATTTACTCATTGAAAAATCTTATCAAGTGTCTTGATCTATCTCTATAGATCTTGATGCCCAATATGTAAGCAGCTTTCACCGAGGTCTTTCTTTGAAAAACTCTTATTCAAGTATCCCTTTATGCTATCCAGAAATTCTATATCATTTCCAATCAACAATATGTCATCCACATATAATATTAGAAATTCTACACAACTCCCATTCACTTTCTTGTAAATACAGGCTTCACTGCAAGTCTATATAAAACTATATGCTTTGATCCACTCATCAAGGCATATATTCCAACTCCGAGATGCTTGCACCAGTCCATAGATGGATCGCTGGAGCTTGCACACCTTGTTAGTACCTTTAGGATTGATAAAACCTTCTGATTACATCATATACAACTCTTCTTTAAGAAATATCCATTTAAGAAATGTAGTTTTGACATCCATTTGCCAGATTTCATAAAATATGGCAACTATTAACATGATTTGGACAAATTTAAGCATCGCTACAGTTGAGAAAATCTCATTGTAGTCAACACTTTGAACTTGTCGAAAACCTTATGTGACAACTCGAGCTTTGTAGATAGTAACACTACTATCAGCGTCCGTCTTCCTCTTGAAGATCCATTTATATTCCATGGCTTGCCAATCATCGAGCAATTCCACCAAAGTCCATACTTTGTTCTCATACATGGATCCCATCTCAGATTTCATGGCCTCAAGCCATCTCGTGGAATCTGGGTTCATCATCGTTTCCTCATAGTTCGTAGGTTCATCATGGTATAGTAACATTACTTCCAAAATAGGATTGCCATACCACTCTGGTGTGGACCGTACTCTGGAAGACCTACGAGGTTCTGTAGTAACTTGATCTGAAGTTTCATGATCATCATGATTAGCTTCCTCACTAATTGGTGTAGGAATCACGAGAACTGATTTCTGTGATGAACTACTTTCCAATAAGGGAGAAGGTACAGTTACCTCATCAAGTTCTACTTTCCTCCCACTCACTTCTTTTGAGAGAAACTCCTTCTCTAGAAAGAATCCATTCTTAGCAACAAAGATTTTGCCTTCGGATCTGTGATAGAAGGTGTACCCAACGGTTTCCTTTGGGTATCCTATGAAGACGCACTTCTCCAATTTGGGTTCGAGCTTTTCAGGTTGAAGCTTTTTCACATAGGTATTGCAGCCCCAAACTTTAAGAAATGACAACTTTGGTTTCTTGCCAAAACACAGTTCATAAGGTGTCGTCTCAATGGATTTTGATGGTGCCCTATTTAACGTGAATGCAGCTGTCTCTAATGCATAACCCCAAAATGATAGTGGTAAATCGGTAAGATACATCATAGATCGCACCATATCCAATAAAGTTGGTTACGACGCTTGGACACACCATTACGCTGTGGTGTTCCATGTGGCGTGAGCTGTGAAACTATTCCACATTGTTTTAAATGAAGGCCAAACTCGTAACTCAAATATTCTCCTCTATGATCAGACTGTAGAAACTTTATTTTCTTGTTATGATGATCCTCCACTTCACTCTGAAATTCCTTGAACTTTTCAAATGTTTCAGACTTGTGTTTCACTAAGTAGATATACCCATATCGGCTCAAATTATCTGTGAAGGTCAGAAAATAACGATACCCGCCATGAGCATCAACACTGATTAGACCGCAAACATCGGTATGTATTATTTCCAATAAGTCACTAGCTCGTTCCATTGTTCCGGAGAACAGAGTTTTAGTCATCTGGCGGTTCGCAAGCATCAAATGATTCATAATCAAGTGATTCCAAATATCCATCTTTATGGAGTTTCTTCTTGCGCTTTACACCAATATGACCCAAACGGAAGTGCCACAAATATGTTGCTATCATTATCAACTTTGCATCTTTTGGCATCAATATTATGAATATGTGTATTACTACGATCAAGATTCAATAAACCATCAACATTGGGTGTATGACCATAGAAGGTTTTATTCATGTAAACAGAATAACAATTTATTCTCCGTCTTAGATGAATAATCGTATCGTAGTAAACATGATCTAATCATATTTATGCTCAACGCAAACACCAAATAACATTTATTTAGGTTCTACACTAATCTCGAAAGTATAGGGAGTGTGCGATGATGATCATATCAATCTTGGAACCACTTCCAACACACATCGTCACTTCGCCCTCAACTAGTCTTTGTTTATTCCGTAACTCCTGCTTCAAGTTACTAATCTTAGCAACCAAACAAGTATCAAATACACAGGGGCTACTATAAACACTAGTAAGGTACACATCAATAACATGTATATCAAATATACCCTTATTCACTTTGCCATCCTTCTTATCCACCAAATATTCAGGGCATTTCCGCTTCCATTGACCATTTCCTTTGCAGTAGAAGCACTAGGTTTCAGGCTTTGGTCCAGCTTTGGGTTTTTTCACGGGAGTGACAACTTGCTTGCCATTCTACTTGAAGTTCCCTTTCTTTCCCTTTGCCCTTTTCTTGAAACTAGTGGTCTTGTCAATCATCAACACTTTGATGCTCTTTCTTGATTTCTACCTTCATCGATTTCAGCATCACAAAGAGCTCGGGATTCGTTTTCATCATCCCTTGCATACTATAGTTCATCACGAAGTTCCAGTAACTTGGTGATGGTGACTAGAGAATTCTGTCAATCACTATCTTATCTGGAAGATTAACTCCCACTTGATTCAAGCGATTGTAGTACCCAGACAATCTGTGCACATGCTCACTGCTTGAGCTATTCTCCTCCATCTTTTAGCTATAGAACTTGTTAGAGACTTCATATCTCTCAACTCAGCTATTTGCTTGAAATATTAACTTCAATTCCTGGAACATCTCATATGGTCCATGACGTTCAAAACGTCTTTGAAGTCCCGATTCTAAGCTGTTAAGCTTGGTGCACTAAACTATCAAGTAGTCATCATATTGAGCTAGCCAAACGTTCATAACGTCTGTATGTGCTCCTGTAATAGGTCTGTCACCTAGCGGTGCATCAAGGACATAATTCTTTTGCGCAACAATGAGGATAAAGCTCAGATCACGGACCCAATCCGCATCATTGCTACTATCATCTTTCAACTTAGTTTTCTCTAGGAACACATATAAAAACATAGGGAAGCAACAACGTGAGCTATTGATCTACAACATTATTTGCAAAATACTATCAGGACTAAGTTCATGATAAATTAAAGTTCAATTAATCATATTACTTAAGAACTCCCACTTAGATAGACATCCCTCTAATCATCTAAGTAATCACGTGATCCAAATCAACTGAACCATGTCCGATCATCACATGAGATGTAGTAGTTTTCAATGGTGAACATCACTATGTTGATTATATCTACTATATGATTCACGCTCGACCTTTCGGTCTCAGTGTTTCGAGGCCATATCTGCATATGCTAGGCTCATCAAGTTTAACCCGAGTATTTTGCATGTGCAAAACTGGCTTGCACCCGTTGTATGTGAACGTAGAGCTTATCACACCCGATCATCATGTCGTGTCTTGGCACGACGAAGTGTAGCAACTGTGCATACTCAAGGAGAACACTTGTACCTTGAAATTTAG
Organism: Triticum aestivum; assembly: GCF_018294505.1. NCBI lineage: Eukaryota > Viridiplantae > Streptophyta > Magnoliopsida > Poales > Poaceae > Triticum > Triticum aestivum. The sequence continues at coordinate 530,133,801 of NC_057810.1, read as the reverse complement.
TAAGGGATCATCTTATAATGCTACCGACGTTCTAAGCAAAATAAGATGCATAAAGGATAAACATCACATGCAATCAAAATATGTGTCATGATATGGTCATCATCATCTTGTGCTCATGATCTACATCACCGAAGCATCGTCATGATCCCCAACGTCACCGGCGGGACACCTTGATCTCCACCGTAGCTTCATTGTCGTCTTGCCAACTATTGTTACTATGACTATCGCTACCGCTTAGTGATAAAGTAAAACAATTACATGGCGATTGCATTGCATACAATAAAGCGACAACCATATGGTTCCTGCCAGTTGCCGATAACTTTGTTACAAAACATGATCATCTCATACAACAATTTATATCACATCATGCTTGACCATATCACATCACAGCAAGCCCTGCAAAAACAAGTTAGACGTCCTCTACTTTGTTGTTGCAAGTTTTACATGGCTGCTACGGGCTTCTAGCAAGAACAGTTCTTACCTACGCATCAAAACCACAACGATTTTTCATCAAGTGTGCTGTCTTAACCTTCAACAAGGACCGGGCATAGCCACACTCGATTCAACTAAAGTTGGAGAAACTGACACCCGCCAGCCACCTGTGTGCGAAGCACAACGGTAGAACCAGTCTCGCGTAAGCGTACGCATAATGTCGGTCCGGGCCGCTTCATCCAACAATACCGCCGAATCAAAGTATGACATGCTGGTAAGCAGTATGACTATTATCGCCCACAACTCACTTGTGTTCTACTCGTGCATATAACATCTACGCATAAACCTGGCTCGGATGCCACTGATGGGGAACGTGGTAATTTCAAAAATTTCCTACGCACACGCAAGATCATGCTGATGCATAGTAACGAGAGGGGAGAGTGTTGTCCACGTACCCTCGTAGAACGAAAGCGGAAGCGTTATGACAACGCGGTTGATGTAGTCATACATCTTCACAATCGATCGATCCTAGTACCGAATGTACGACACCTCCGCGATCTGCACACGTTCAGCTCAGTGACGTCCCACGAACTCCGATCTAGCAAAGTGTCGAGGGAGAGTTTCGTCAACACGACGGCGTGATGACGGTGATGATGAAGCTACCGACGTAGGGCTTCGCCTAAGCACCGCAATGATATGACCGAGGTGGATTATGGTGGAGGGGGGCACCGCACACGGCTAAGAGATCAATGATCAACTTGTGTGTCTATGGGGTTGCCCCCTCCCCCGTATATAAAGGAGTGGAGGAGGGGGAGAGGGCTGGCCTCCTAGGCGCGCCCAAGGGGGGGAGTCCTACTCCCGGTGGGAGTAGGATTCCCCTTTCCCTAGTTGGAGTAGGAGAGGGAAGGAAGGGGGAGAAGGAGAGAAGGAAAGGGGGGGGGTTGGCCCCCTCCCAATTTGGATTGGGCTTGGGTGGGGGGGGGGCGCCCCACCTTGTCCGCCTCCTCCCCCTTTACACTAAGGCCCAATAAGGCCCATTGACTCCCCGGGGGGGTTCCGGTAACCTCCCGGTACTCCGGTAAATGCCCGAACTCACCCGGAACCATTTCGACGTCCAAACATAGTCATCAATATATCGATCTTTATGTCTCGACCATTTCGAGACTCCTCGTCATGTCTGTGATCATATCCAGGACTTCGAACTACCTTCGGTACATCAAAACACATAAACTCATAATACCGATCGTCACTGAACGGTAAGCGTGCGGACCCTACGGGTTCAAGAACTATGTGGACATGACCGAGACATGTCTCCGGCCAATAACCAATAGCGGAACCTAGATGCTCATATTGGCTCCCACATATTCTACGAAGATCTTTATTGGTCAAACCGCATAACAACATACGTTGTTGCCTTTGTCATTGGTATGTCACTTGCCCGAGATTCGATCGTCGATATCTCAATACCTAGTTTAATCTCGTTACCGGCAAGTCTCTTTACTCGTTCTGTAATGCATCATCCCGCAACTAACTCATTAGTCACATTGCTTCCAAGGCTTATAGTGATGTGCATTACCGAGAGGGCCTAGAGATACCTCTCCGACAATCGGAGTGACAAATCCTAATCTCGATTTATGCCAACTCAACAAACACCGTCAAAGACACCTGTAGAGTACCTTTATAATCACCTAGTTACGTTGTGATGTTTGGTAGCACGCAAAGTGTTCCTCCGGTATTCGGGAGTTGCATAATCTCATAGTCATAGGAACATGTATAAGTCATGAAGAAAGCAATAGCAAGATACTAAACGATCAAGTGCTAAGCTAACGGAACGGGTCAAGTCAATCACATCATTCTCTAATGATGTGATCCCGTTAATCAAATGACAACTCATGTCTATGGCTAGGAAACTTAACCATCTTTGATTCAACGAGCTAGTCAAGTAGAGGCATACTAGTGACACTCTGTTTGTCTATGTATTCACACATGTATCAAGTTTCTGGTTAATACAATTCTAGCATGAATAATAAACATTTATCATGATATAAGGAAATATAAATAACAACTTTATTATTGCCTCTAGGGCATATTTCCTTTAGTCTCCCACTTGCACTAGAGTCAATAATCTAGTTCACATCACCATGTGATTTAACACCAATATTCACATCTGTATGTGATTAACACCCATAGTTCATATCCTCATGTGGTCAACACCCAAAGGGTTTACTAGAGTCAATAATCTAGTTCACATCGCTATGTGATTAACACCCAAAGAGTACTAAGGTGTGATCATGTTTTGCTTGTGAGAGAAGTTTAGTCAACGGGTCTGTCACATTCAGAGCCGTATGTATTTTGCAAATATTTTATGTCTACAATGCTCTGCATGGAGCTGATGTCTACTACACAACCTTCTTCTTGTAGACGTTGTTGGGCCTGCAAGTGCACAGGTTTGTAGGACAGTAGAAAATTTCCCTCAAGTGGATGACCTAAGGTTTATCAATCCGTAGGAGGCGTAGGATGAAGATGGTCTCTCTCAAACAACCCTGCAACCAAATAACAAAGAGTCTCTTGTGTCCCCAACACACCCAATACAATGGTAAATTGTATAGGTGCACTAGTTCGGTGAAGATGGTGATACAAGTGCAATATGGATGGTAGATATGAGTATTTGTAATCTGAAATTATAAAAACAGCAAGGTAACTAATGATAAAAGTGAGCGTAAACAATATTGCAATGGTAGGAAACAAGGCATAGGGTTCATACTTTCACTAGTGCAAGTTCTCTCAACAATAATAACATAGATAGATCATATAACAATCCCTCAACATGCAACAAAGAGTCACTCCAAAGCCACTAATAGCGGAGAACAAACGAAGAGATTATGGTAGGGTACGAAACCACCTCAAAGTTATTCTTTCGGATCAATCTATTCAAGAGTTCGTACTAGAATAACACCTTAAGACACAAATCAACCAAAACCCTAATGTCACCTAGATACTCCATTGTCACCTCAAGTATCCGTGGGCATGATTATACGATATGCATCACACAATCTCAGATTCATCTATTCAACCAACAGAAAGTACTTCAAAGAGTGCCCCAAAGTTTCTACTGGAGAGTAAAGACGAAAACATGTGCCAACCCCTATGCATAGGTTCATGGGCGGAACCCGCAAGTTGATCACCAAAACATACATCAAGTGGCACATGATATCCCATTGTCACCACACATAAACATGGCAAGACATGCATCAAGTGTTCTTAAATCCTTAAAGACTCAATCCGATAAGATAACTTCAAAGGGAAAACTCAATTCATCACAAGAGAGTAGAGGGGGGGATAAACATCATAAGATCCAACTATAATAGCAAAGCTCGCGATACATCAAGATCGTGCCATAGAGAGAACACGAGAGAGAGAGATCAAACACATAGCTACCGGTACATACCCTCAGCCCCGAGGGTGAACTACTCCCTCATCGTCATGGAGAGTGCCGGGATGATGAAGATGGCCACCGGTGATGGGTTCCCCCTCCGACAGGGTGCCAGAACGGGATCCCGAGAGGTTTTTGGTGGCTACAGAGGCTTGCGGCGACGTAACTCCCGATCTATCTTCGTCTTTGATGGTTTTAGGGTGTATGGGAATATATAGGCGAAAGAAGTCGGCCGGGGGAGCCACGAGGGGCCCACGAGACAGGGGGTGGGCGCGCCCTCCTATCTCCTGGCCTCCTCGAAGCTTCCCTAACTTGTACTCCAAGTCTCTCAGATCATGTTCGTTCCAAAAATCACGCTCCTGAAGGTTTCATTCCGTTTGGACTCCGTTTGATATTCCTTTTCTTTGAAATACTGAAACATGCAATAAAACAACAATATGGGCCGGGCCTCTGGTTAATATGTTAGTCCCAAAAGTAATATAAAAGTGTATAATAAAGCCCGTAATCATTCAAAACAGATAATAAAATAGCATGAATGCTTCATAAATTATAGATAGGTTGGAGATGTATCAGCATCCCCAAGCTTAATTCCTATTCTTCCTCGAGTAGGTAAATGACAAAAGAAAGAATTTATGAAGTGTGAATGCTAGAAGGTGCACAAGTTTGATCAATGACAATTTCAATCACCTTTTCTAGCATGATTATAAGTCATAACGATAGTTCATCTCATAAAACTTCTCACGATCAAGTAACAAGCAATTCACATGTTAAAGCATAAACCGTAAACTAGCAAACTTCATTCTTAGTCATCAAACAATTACAATTCATCCTATTTTCAGGAAGGGTATATGTGAGAGCTTTGATTTAGCAAACTTCACATACTCAACTATTATATAGTCTTCTACAATTGCTAACACTCATGCAATACTTATGGTTATGAAGTTTTAATCGGACACTGAGAAAGATAGGGGCTTATAGTGTTGCCTCCCAACGTATTCACCTTTGGGTGATGTCAACAATAATAGTTCATGCTAACTTACATCCAATTGGATATATATATCAGGATCTTTCCAACACGATGTGCTTGCCAAAGGATAAAATGAAAAAGGGAAAGGTGAAGATCACCTTGACTCTTGCATAAAGTAAAAGATAGGCCCTTCGTAGAGGGAATCAGGGATTTGCAGAGGTGCCAGAGCTTAATTTTGAAATAGAGATAAATATTTTGAGAGGTATGATCTCATTGTCAACATAACAACCAAGAGTTCCCAATATCTTCCATACTACATACATTATAGGCGGTTCCCAAACAGAATGGTAAAAGTTCTTACTCCCCCTCCACCAACAATCATTAATCCATGGCTTGCCCGAAACAATGGGTGCGTCCAACTAACATCAAACCTGGGAGAGTTTTGTTTGCAATTATTTTTGATTTGATTTTGATCTTTTGATCATGGGACTGGGCATCCCGGTTACTAGCCATTTTTCTCGTGAATGATGAGCGGAATCCACTCATCTTGAGAATAACCCACCTAGCATGGAAGATACTGATAGCCCCCAGTCGCTACATGAGCGATTCGGGCATACAAAATAGATTATTATTTGAAGGTTTAGAGTTTGGCACATGCAAATTTACTTGGAACGGCAGGTAAATACCGCATATAGGAAGGTATGGTGGACACTCATGGCAAAAAATGGGTTTAAGGATATTTGGAAGCACAAGTAGTATCTCTACTTGGTGCAAGGAATTTTGGCTAGCATGAGGGGAAAGGCAAGCTCAACATGTTTGAATGATCCATGACAATATACTTTAACTGAGATGTGAGAAAACATAACCCATTACGTTGTCTTCCTTGTCCAACATCAACTTTTAGCATGTCATACTTAATGAGTGCTCACTATTATAAAAGATGTCTAGGATAGTATATTTATATGTGAAATCTCTCTTCCTTCAACATTCTTTCATGAATTGTTCAAATGACCAATACAATGCTTGCTAACCTTAAATAAACTTACTACCTCTACTTCTTAGATGTGAAGTCATTACTCCCCATGGGATAAGCAAATGAAACATATAAAATTTCAGATTTATGACATTCAACTCATTCAGCCATTTACTCAAAGGATATAAGTGAAGCACACGAGCAAATGACAAACTACTCAAAAAGATATAAGTGAAGACCAATGAGTAGTTAAATAATTACGTAACTATGTGAAGACTCTCTCTCATTTAAGAATTTCAGATATTGGTATTTTATTCAAACAGCAAGCAAAGCAAAATAAAACAACATTGCAAGGATAGCACAACTCATGTGAAGAAGCAAAAACTTAGGTTCAACCGATACTAACCGATAGTTGTTGAAGAAGAAAGGTGGGATGCCTAACGGGGCATCCCCAAGCTTAGATGCTTGAGACTTCTTGAAATATTATCTTGGGGTGCCTTGGGCATCCCCAAGCTTGAACTTTTGTGTCTCCTTAATTCCTCTCATACCATGGTTTCTCTTTTTATCAAAAGCTTCATCCACACCAAACTCAACAAAAACTCGTGAGATAGGTTAGTATAAACCAATGCAAAACCTTATCATTTTCTATTGTAACAAATCACTAAAATTATTATTCAACATTGCATACTAAATTCCTCTGCATATTTAATACTTCTATCCTCAAATAGAATCATTAAATCAGCAAACATATGCAAACAATGCAAACATAACAGCAATATGCCAAAACAGTATAGTCTGTAAAGAATGCAAGAGTATCAATACTTCCCTAACTCCAAAAATTATGAGAAAAATACTACGTTGTAGAAGATTTATCAGAGCTCAAAATGCAAAAAGATTCAACCTTATATCCTTCTCTGACTTTTCTACGGAATTTTTGCAACAGCGGTAAACTTTCTATTTTCAAACAGCAACATGTATACTAGCAAAATAAGCATGGTAAAGGCTATCCTTGACTTTTTTATTGAAACTATATAGATGAAAAACATTATTCTAAATAACAGCAAGCAAATACTAATAAAATAAAATGACGCTCCAAGCAAAACACATATCATGTGGTGAATAAAAATATAGCTCCAAGTAAAGTTACCGATGAACGAAGACGAAAGAGGGGATGCCATCCGGGGCATCCCCAAGCTTAGGCTCTTGGTTGTCCTTGAATATTACCTTGGGGTGCCTTTAGCATCCCCAAGCTTAGGATCTTGCCACTCCCTATTCCATATTCCATCGAATCTTTCCCCAAAACTTGAAAACTTCAACCACACAAAACTCAACACAAAACTCGTAAGGTCCGTTAGTATAAGAGAATAAAACCACCACTTAGGTACTATTGTGAACTCATTCTAAATTCATATTGGTGTTAAACCTACTGTATTCCAACTTCTCTATGGTTCATAACCTCTATCGGTGTCAAAACCGGCGGATCTCGGGTAGGGGGTCCCGATCTGTGCGTCTAAGGCCAATGGTAACATGAGGCAAGGGACACAATGTTTACCCAGGTTCGGGCCCTCTTGATGGAGGTAAAACCCTACTTCCTGCTTGATTTATATTGATGATATGAGTGTTACAAGAGTTGATCTACCACGAGATCGTAGAGGCTAAACCCTAGAAGCTAGCCTATGATGATTATGAATGTTGTGATCGTCCTCATAAGGACCGAACTCTCCGGTTTATATAGACACCGGAGAGGGATAGGGTTTACGTGGAGTCGGTTACAAGGAAGGAAATATAATATCCGAATCGCCAAGCTTGTCTTCCATGCAAATGAGAGTCCCATCCGGACACGGGACGAAGTCTTGAGTCTTGTATCTTCATAGTCCAACAGTCCGGCCAAAGTATATAGTCCGGCTGTCCGGATACCCCCCTAATCCAGGACTCCCTCAGTAGCCCCTGAACCAGTCTTCAATGACGATGAGTCCGGCGCGCAGTTTGTCTTCGGCATTGCAAGGCGGGTTCCATCTTCAAATACTCCAAAGTACTTGTTATAACGAGCGGTGTCTAGCTGTCCATCAATGTTGTACTCCTCGGCTTCTGTGCTTCAGTAATGACCATCTTCACGTGTCGAGCAAATACGAGGAGCCTGGGCATTTTTGCATTTGCCTCCCCGGTCCTGCAAGGAAAACTATCTATTTGAAGGGACGAGGATTCTCAGATCCAAACTCCATCTTCTTCCCTTGAGCGAGCACCCAACAGAGCGCGCCCAGAAAGAATCATTCCAGCATGGCCAGTCGTCGCAGCTCCTCCTCTCGTTCCCATAGCTCTAGGCCAGGTGACTGGGAAGAATGCTCTGTTCCTCACTTAGTAGAGCTACAGACCCAGGGGTTTCTTCCACTAGTGTTCATGGTCCCCGTCCGATCCGGACTAGCCACCTATAATGGCGGGGAGCAAGCGGAGAGATCTCCTAATCCATCCCCAGGGGAGCGAATATGCCTCATCCCGCATCTGCTAAGAGGCGTCGGGTTTCCAATCCACCCATTCCTTCGCGGGCTCCTAGAGTTCTACGGCCTCCAGTTGCACAACTTCACCCCTGCCTCCGTGCTGCACATAGTAGGATACGTCGCACTTTGCGAACTATTTCTGGGCTGCGAGGCTCATTTCGGGTTATGGAAGAAGTTGTTCTGCATCGTCCCTCGCAACCAGGGGGAATCCGTATATCAAGTGGGCGGAGCCGAAGTATGGCGCGTCGCCGAGACCGGATACCTATCTGGTACTCCCAAGAAGGCACCGGAGAACTGGCCCTCGGAGTGGTTTTATGTCAATGGCGTTCCCCTTCCGGATCCAGTCCGGACATGTCTCCCCGAGTTTAGTAATGCCGCGCCGAAGTCATGCCAAAGATGGCGCCCTCGGGGCCCCCAGGAGGAGGATACCAGAGAAGTATGCTTCCTGATAAACAGGATAAAGTTACTGGCCAAATCAGGGCTGACAATAGTCGAGGTTATGGCAATATGCATAATGCGGGGAGTGCAACCGCTTCAGTATCGGGGGAAGCCCATGTGGCACTACAACGGGGAAGATGATGCCACCCGCTGTGGTCGTAAGGGTCCGGACTCCGCCACTACTCTAGCGAGAATATTGTCCGATTTGTATAAAGGAGAAGAAGAAGAAGAATTCCTTCATATTAAACCGCGGGATGGGTTTTCTATGTACAACCCCCCAAGTTGGGTAAGTCATCACTCTTCCCCCTGCTTCATTCATTCTGGCGTCCTTCATCAAGGTTATTTACCTCGATATTTCCGAGCAGGAACTGAGGAGGGCCGTAGAAGGATTCTCCAGCCCCTCCCCACAACCAGAGGACCCCGGAAGTGCCTGCGATCCGGGACTCGAAGAAGACCCGGATGTTACTGTGGAGCTCGTCAATGGGACATTTTATCAGGCGAGCTGCGATGGTGCCTCAGTGGCTATTATTGCCGACTATCCCGGACTGCTACCTGCATCACATGTAAGCAAAGCTAAAAAAACCTATCCTCTGAAGAGGAATCCTTTGTGATGTCATGCCTTATGCCTAGAATATCGTATTTTTGTAGAGACGACAATCAGAACACGGCGCCGAGCCCCTAGGGGCTCATCGGCAAAGGGCGTCCGAATCAGGCAGGTATAAGAGGAAGGCGGTTAGGGCCAAAATGCCACTACAGAGGTATGGTAAAAACCTTCTTTGTGATTATTGTGTTTGAAATGTGACAACATCTTTTGTGTACTAGCAGAAAGAGGAGTAGCCGGACTATATCCGGGGATCCCGCCAATCACGCCTCCACCAGCCGGATTCCAGGACTGGCTTCGAGGGAGGAAGCGGACACGGGGCCGATGCCAAATTGTCCTCTGACAGATGATATAGATATGCTCTCCGCCACAAATTCCAAAGTAGAGAGTGCTATGAATCACCGGTGTCGACGGGCCGTACTTCGCAACAACATCTTTTCCGAAGAGGCATTTAATGCCTTCAATTCGGGAGACGCATATATCTGAGCTGCTTAGGGCGGGCTTGCCCGTGCGACGGACCAGTATGCCAAAGACATACGGATAAGAAAATTTGATAGGCATGTATAGCAGTAGCCCCTGAGACTTGAAACGGTTGGAACAACTGTTTTAAGGATCAATTTATGCACAGGTCCTTGTAGATAAGAATGAACAATTATCTCAAGAGCTGGAGGAGTGCAAGACCCAGCCGAGGGCCATGGTTGCCAAGCTAGAGGAATCCCAGAAGACCTCATTTGGTAACATTTGTCTCAATTATTTGGAAGCGTACCAGTTAGTAAGTGGCTTGTATGATAAGTCTAACAGAAAATTCTGCAGACAATCCCGGGGTGAATCCGGAGGTCGTAGGAGGTGACGAGTCACATCCCCAAAGGCAGCTAAAAGCTGGCGAGCGTATTCTTATGCAGGTTAGGCAGGAGAAGAACAATCTTCAAGATGCCAATGTTTGGCTGGGCGTCGAATTAGGAGATGTTCGCGCTCAGCTGGCGGACTCTGTGAAGGAGAACAGAAGGCTTCGTCGCGGCATTTATGGTAAGTGCCTAGATGAACTGTAGTACAGCTCGGCGAGGAAGCATATTGAAAGAGTTTATATCTATAGGTATGCTGACGGGCCGTCCTGAAGAGGAGATGCCCGCGTCTGTAGGTGATCTACTGCAAGACCTCTCACAACTGCACGAGCGAGCTCGACAGGTGATGCAGGGTATTTCCCAGGCCTTGTGGCCATCCATTTCCCCGCCAAAAGGCATGTGGGAGCTCGTGGATGTGATCCAAGGAGCACGGCGGCGCTTCCAATTGTGGAAGATGTCAGCCTGCCGGCAAGGTGCAAGAGAAGCCTGGGCTATGGTGAAGACGCGCTACACCAAGCTGTACCCGAACCATATGGCCGAAGTCAGACCGGCGGGGCCAGATGGGCAAGAAATTCCCGTGAGTCTGGTGTATGACCAGGTAGAATTAGCCGCAAAGTATTCCCGACAGGATTGTAAGCTAGATAGCATGTTGGATGGTATAGAGGAAGAATATAGTCAGTCCAAGTGACTATGTAATTCAGTGGACATATGTAGTCCCTAGCCGGATTAAAATCATTTGTCATGGCGGACCTTTTCACTTCAGCCCCCGGATCCGATAGTCCGGGGTGTATCCGAATACCCGCTCAGCTATGCAGAACCAGGGTATGCGTCGAAACCAGGCGTAGGGGTCATAAGTGCTTGAACAGACAAATACCCAACTAGTTATGTTATATTACATGGATAGTAAGAAACATCTTCTAGGGAGAATAGTTCTGTTAGGGGTTCCTTTCCCTGGGTGCGCATGCATCAATGTACATGTCCGGACTGCGAACAGAGACGCAGGATAAAAAACTTCTAGGGGTTCACGTTGTAATAAACAAAAAAGAACATCTTTTGTCCACCGACCGAATATTCCCTTAAGAATGCTAGCTTTCGGGTTCACCCAGTCTGAGGTACACATCCGACTCAACCGGCAGTAACAATCGCAGAGGTGCTCCCCTTATGCGCCGAATTAACGGGAACTTAGGGCATAAATACAAGATCCAGGCAACCCAGCATGGCCACATCTTTAGTCATATCGATGCATATAATGGTGAAGAAAAGGCACATATGGAAAAAGAACGCATATGTGATAGGCAAGAAGCCATGGAAGCAATTATATTTAGCTTCCATATAGGAGGCCCCCAGGTATAACTTACACACATAGTGCGGTCGGAGCGATCCGAGCATCCGCACTGTATTGAGTAATTTGTGTGAAGAATGAAAAAGAACGAGAAAGGAAAAAAGAGGAGGAACATAATGAAGAAGGAGTGGTAAGGAGACGAACACTGAGTTCGGCGTTTAGGCGTAGAATCTCTGGAGCCTGGCCGCGTTCCATGGGTTCGGCTCGAGTCTGTTATTGGATGCATTACGTAGGCGGTACGCTCCTTCGGTGAGAACCTAGTCAATAACAAAGGGACCCTCCCACTTAGGTTTGAGCTTGTCATTCTTCTTCTCCGGTAGGCGTAGAACGAGTTTGCCAATATTATAAGTTTTGGCCCGCACTTCTCTGCTTTGGTACCGTCGAGCCTGCTGCTGATAGAATGCGGAACAGGCCTTTGCGACGTCGCGCTCCTCCTCTAGGGTATCTAAGTTGTCCTGCCGGTCTAGCTCGGCTTCCTTCTCTTCGTACATGCGTACGCGAGGTGAATCATGTATTATATCGCAGGGTAATACTGCTTCTGCACCGTATACCATGAAAAATGGTGTGTATCCGATGGTGCAATTCGGCGTGGTCCGCAGCCCCCAAAGTACGGAGTTGAGCTCCTCGACCCAGTGCGTGTCCGATTCTGTCAAGGAACGCACTAGTCTGGGTTTGATGCCGCTCATGATGAGACCATTTGCGGGTTCGACCTGGCCGTTTGTTTGGGGATGGTAGATGGAGGCGTAATCGAGCTTAATGCCCATGTTGCCGCACCAGGTTTTCACTTCACCGGCTGTGAAGTTTGAGCCATTATCAGTGATGATGCTGTGGGGGACGCCGTATCGGTGTACGACCCCGGATATGAAGTCTATCACTGGTCCGGATTCGGCCGTTTTGATTGGTTTGGCTTCTATCCATTTGGTGAACTTGTCCACCATGACCAACAAGTATTTTTTTCTTATGGCTTCCCCCTTTAAGGGGTCCGACCATATCCAGCCCCCAGACCGCAAAGGGCCAAGTGATGGGGATTGTTTGGAGAGCAGTAGGGGGCATGTGGCTTTGAATGGCAAAGAGCTGGCAACCGACGCAGTGTTGAACAAGGTGTTGTGCGTCTGCTCGGGCTGTAGGCCAATAAAAGCCTGTGCGGAATGCCTTGCTGACAAGTGCCCGAGCCGCAGCGTGGTGTCCGCCGAGTCCGGCATGGATTTCAGCCAAGAGCTGCCGCCCTTCCTCTTCGGAGATGCATCTTGGAGCACTCCGATCGCGCTTTTCTTATAGAGTTCCCCCTCATGGACCTTGTAGGCTTTGGAATGCCGCACGATGCAACGTGCTTCATTTTGGTCCTCGGGGAGCTCCTGCCTATTTAGGTAGGCCAAGAAAGGCTTGGTCCACGGGGCAATTACAACCATGATTTCGTGGACCGAAGGCGTTATTTCGGTGGTGGAGCCTCCGATTACGTCTGATGGTTCGGAGTCTGGGTGTGTATTCGGGTCCATGCTAGTGTTGCCGGACTCCCCTTCCCATACCACGGATGTCTTGAACAGCCTTTCCAGGAATATGGTAGGTGGGACAGGGTCGCGTTTAGCGCTGATGCGGGCGAGGATATCTGCCGCTTGGTTGTTTTCTCGAGCCACATGGTGGAATTCGAGCCCCTCGAACCGAGCTGACATTTTGAGGACGACATTACAATAGGCCGCCATTTTCAGATCCTTGGCATCAAAGTCTCCATTTATTTGTGATATTGCGAGGTTTGAATCCCCACGCACCTCCAGGCGTTGAATGCCCATAGAGACTGCCATCCGAAGACCATGCAACAGAGCCTCATATTCGGCTGCGTTGTTGGAGTCTGTATATAATATTTGGAGTACATATTGGACCGTGTCTCCGGTGGGAGACGTCAGGACTACACCTGCTCCCAATCCGGCCAACATTTTAGAGCCGTCGAAGTGCATGATCTAGTTGGAGTACGCGCTGTACTCCTTAGGGAGTTCGGCTTATGTCCATTCAGCGACAAAGTCAGCCAGTACTTGCGACTTAATGGCCCGCCGTGGTTTGTATGTTATGTCGAACGGAAGGAGCTCGATGGCCCATTTAGCAATCCGTCCTGTAGCGTCGTGGTTATTTATTGTGTCATTGAGTGGTACTTCGGAGGCCACCGTGATTGAACACTCTTGAAAGTAGTGTCGTAGCTTCCGGGATGCCATGAAGACCGCGTATGCTATCTTTTGATAGTGTGGGTATCGGGATTTGCATGGGGTGAGGACCGTGGATACATAATACACCGGCATTTGGAGTGGGAATTTGTATCCATCAGCCTCTCGTTCGACGACGAGCACTACACTTACAACCTGATGTGTTGCAGCTATGTACAATAGCATAGGTTCGCCAATATTTGGCGCTGTTAGGACTGGATTACTGGCCAATAAGGTCTTTATTTCGTCCAGTCCGGCCTTGGCTGCATCCGTCCACATGAAGTGTTCGGTGCGCCGAAGAAGGCGATAAAGAGGTAATGCCTTTTCTCCTAATCGGGAGATAAAGCAGCTTAGGGCAGCCACACACCCAACTAGATTCTGGATATGCTTGAGGTCTGTTGGGATAGCCAACTGCGACAGAGCTCGTATTTTTGCCGGATTCGCTTCAATTCCTCTATTGGAAACAATGAAGCCGAGCAACTTTCCGGAGGGTACGCCAAAACACATTTTTCCGGGTTTAGCTTGATGCCGTATGTCCGGAGGTTATCGAATGTAAGCCTCAAGTCATCTATTAGGGTTTCGACGTGTCTTGTTTTTATGACCACGTCATCCACATATGCCTCCACTGTTTTGCCGATTTGCTTCTCCAGGCATGTTTGAATCATGCGTTGATAGGTTGCGCCGACATTTTTAAGCCCGAAAGGCATAGTGTTAAAGCAGAAAGGACCATACGGCGTTATGAAGGCCGTTGCAGCTTGGCCGGACTCTGCCATTTTTATTTGATGCTATCCAGAGTATGCGTCGAGGAAACACAGTGAGTCGTGTCCTGCGGTGGCGTCGATGATTTGGTCGATACGAGGGAGGGGGAAGGGATCCTTGGGGCAAGCCTTGTTGAGGTCTTTGAAGTCGACGCATAGGCACCGGGATTTGTCCTTCTTCAGTACCATTACCAGGTTTGCCAGCTAGTCCAGATGCTTGATATCTCTGATGAATCCGGCCTCAAGTAGCTTGGCTAGCTCTTCTCCCATGGCTTGCCGTTTAGGCTCTGAGAAGCGCCTAAGAGTCTGTTTGACCGGCTTGTATCCTTTCAGTATGTTGAGGCTGTGTTCGGCCAGCTCGCGTGGGATGCCCGACATGTCACAAGGATACCAGGCAAAAATGTCCCAATTCTCGCGTAGGAATTCGCGTAGTGCAATGTCCATTGTGGGACTCAACTGTGTCCCGATGGAAGCTGTCTTCGTGGGGTCCGTTGGATGGACCTGGAATTGGACTATCTCATCTGCGGGTTTAAATGATGTGGACTTGGGTCGTTTGTCGAGTATCACGTCGTCCCTGTCCACTATGGTGCGCAGCGTTGTAGGTTCTTTGGCCGCTAGGGCTTCAGATAATGCCTCGAGGGCAAGTGCTACCGTTTTATTTTCGGCGCGGAGTGCGATGTCCGGGTCACTGGCTAGAGTGATGATTCCATTGGGTCCAGGCATTTTAAGCTTCATGTATCCATAATGGGGTATAGCTTGAAAGCTTTTGAATGCGTCCCGCCCTAAAAGGGCGTGGTATCCGCTGCTGAAAGGAGCCACTTGGAATGTGATTTCTTCGGACCTGTAATTCTCCGGGGTGCCGAATACTACATTGAGTGTGATTTTTCCCGAACACCGTGCCTCCCAACTAGGGAAGATTCCCCTAAAGGTGGTGCCTCTCTGCTCAAAGCGACTTTTGTCCATTTCCGTTTTGCGGAGTGTTTCTTCATAGATCAAATTTAGTCTGTTGGGGAACGTAGCAGAAATTCAAAATTTTCCTACGAGTCACCAAGATCTATCTATGGAGAAACTAGCAACGAGGGGAAGGAGAGTGCATCTACATACCCTTGTAGATTGCTAAGCGGAAGCGTTCAAGAGAACGGGGTTGAAGGAGTCGTACTCGTCGTGATCCAAATCACCGGAGATCCTAGTGCCGAATGGACGGCACCTCCGCATTCAACACATGTACAGCCCGGTGACGTCTCCCATGCCTTGATCCAGCAAGGAGAGAGGGAAAGGTTGAGGAAGACTCCATCCAGCAGCAGCACAACGGCGTGGTGGTGGTGGAGGAGCGTGGCAATCCTGCAGGGCTTCGCCAAGCACCGCGGGAGAGGAGGAGGACATGGGAGAGGGGAGGGCTGCGCCAGAACTTGGGTGCGGCTGCCCTCCCACCCCTCCACTATTTATAGGTGGGGGGGGGGAGAGGGGGCCGGCCTCCCTAGATATCATCTAGGGATGGGGGCGGCGGCCAAGGGGGGAGGAGTGCCTCCCAAGTCAAGTGGAGGCCCTCCCCCTTAGGGTTTCCCCTCTCCCATGCGCATGGGCCTTGGGGGGGCTGGTGCCCCTGGCCCATTAAGGCTAGGGCGCCCCCTACAGCCCATGCTGCTGTATTGGACGTGGTGGAACAATTTTCGAACCTCCGTACCCCTCCGGAACCTTCTGGAAGCTTCCCGGTACAATACCGGAAAAACCCGAACTTTTCCCGGAACCCGAACAACAACTTTCCATATATAAATCTTTACCTCTGGACCATTCCGGAACTCCTCGTGACGTCCGGGATCTCATCCGGGACTCCGAACAACATTCGGTAACCACATACAAACTTCCTTTATAACCCTAGCGTCATCGAACCTTAAGTGTGTAGACCCTATGGGTTCGAGAACCATGCAGACATGACCGAGACGTTCTCCGGTTAATAACCAACAGCGGGATCTGGATACCCATGTTGGCTCCCACATGTTCCACGATGATCTCATTGGATGAACCACAATGTCAAGGACTCAATCGAATCCCGTATTCAATTCCCTTTGTCTAGCGATATTGTACTTGCCCGAGATTCGATCGTCGGTATCCTGATACCTTGTTCAATCTCATTACCGGTAAGTCTCTTTACTCAATCCGTAACACATCATCCTGTGATCAACCCCTTGGTCACATTGTGCACATTATGATGATGTCCTACCGAGTGGGCCCAGAGATACCTCTCCGTCACACGGAGTGACAAATCCTAGTCTCGATTCGTGCCAACCCAATAGACACTTTCGGAGATACCCGTAGTGTACCTTTATAGCCACGCAGTTACGTTGTGACGTTTGGTACACCCAAAGCATTCGTATGGTATCCGGGAGTTGCACAATCTCATGGTCTAAGGAAAAGATACTTGACATTAGAAAAGCTTTAGCATACGAACTACATGATCTTTGTGCTAGGCTTAGGATTGGGTCTTGTCCATCACATCATTCTCCTAATGATGTGATCCTGTTATCAACGACACCCAATGTCCATGGTCAGGAAACCGTAACCATCTACTGATCAACGAGCTAGTCAACTACAGGCTTACTAGGGACATGGTGTTGTCTATGTACCCACACATGTATCTAAGTTTCCTATCAATACAATTATAGCATGGATAATAAACGATTATCATGAACAAGGAAATATAATAATAACTAATTTATTATTGCCTCTAGGGCATATTTCCAACAGTCTCCCACTTGCACTAGAGTCAATAATCTAGTTCACATCGCCATGTGATTAACACTCATAGGTCACATCGCCATGTGACCTACATCCAAAGAGTTTACTAGTGTCATTAAACTAGTTCACATCATGATGTGATTAAGACTCAATGAGTTCCGGGGTTTGATCATGTTTTGCTTATGAGAGAGGTTTTAGTCAACGGGTCTGCAACATTCAGGTCCGTATGTACTTCGCAAATCTCTAGGTCATATTGTAAATGCTGCTTCCACGCTCCACTTGGAGCTATTCCAAATGGTTGCTCCACTATATATATCTAGTTTGCTACTCAGAGTCATTCGGATAGGTGTTAAAGCTTGCATCGACGTAACCCTTTACATCGAACTCTTTATCACCTCCATAATCGAGAAACATATCCTTATTCCTCTAAGGATAATTTTGACCGCTATCTGGTGATCCACTCCTTGATCACCTTTGTACCCTCTTGCCAGATATGTAGCAAGGTACACATCAGGTGCGGTACACAACATAGCATACTATAGAGCCTACGTCTAAAGCATAGGGGACGACCTTCGTCCTTTCTCTCTTTTCTGCCATGGTCGAGCTTTAACTCTTAATTTCATACCTTACAACTCAGGCAAGAACTCCTTCTTTGACTGATCCATCTTGAACACCTTCAAGATCATGTCAAGGTATGTGCTCATTTGAAAGTACCATTTAGCGTTTTTGATCTATCCTCATAGATCTTGATGCTCAATGTTCAAGCAGCTTATTCCAGGTTTTCCATTGAAAAACACTTTTCAAATAACCCTACATGCTTTCCAGAAATTCTACATCATTTCTGATCAACAATATGTCAACAACATATACTTATCAGAAATGCTATAGTGCTCCCACTCACTTCTTTGGAAATACAAGTTTCTCATAAACTTTGTATAAACCCAAAATCTTTGATCAATTCATCAAAGCATACATTCCAACTCCGAGATGCTTACTCCAGTCCTTAGAAGGATCGCTGGAGCTAGCAAACCTCTTAGCATCCTTAGGATCGACAAACCTGTCTGATTGTATCACATACAACCTTTCCTTATGAAAACTGGTAAGGAAACTCGTTTTTTACATCCATTTGGCAGATTTCATAAATGCAACTAATGCTAACATGATTCCGAGGGACTTAAGCATCGCTATGGATGAGAAAATCTCATCGTAGTCAACTCCTTGAACTTGTCGAAAAACATCTTAACGACAAGTCGAGCTTTCTTAATGGTGATACTTACCATCATTGTCTGTCTTTCTTTAAAATCCATCTGTACCCAACAGCCTTACGACCATCAAGTAGTTCTTCCAAAGTCTACACTTTGTTTTCATACATGGATCCTCTCTCGGATTTTATGGCCTCAAGCCATTTGTCGGAATCCGGGCCCACCATCACTTCTCCATAGCTCGTAGGTTCATTGTTGTCTAGCAACATGACCTTGGAGACAGGATCACCATACCACTCCGAAGCAGTACGCGTCCTTGTCGTCCTACGAGGTTTGGTAGTGACTTGATCCGAAGCTTCATGATCACTATCATAAGCTTCCACTTCAATTGGTGTAGGTGCCACATGAACAACTTCCTGTGCCCTGCTACACACTAGTTGAAGTGATGGTTCAATAACCTCATCAAGTCTCCATCATCCTCCCACTCAATTCTTTCGAGAGAAACTTTTCCTCGGGAAAGGAACCGTTTCTAGAAACAATCACTTTTGCTTCCGGATCTGAATTAGGAGGTATACCAAACCATTTTGGGTATCCTATGAAGATGCATTTATCCGTTTTTTTGGGTTCGGGCTTATCACGATGAAACTTTTTCACATAAGCATCGCAGCCCCAAACTTTTAAGAAACGACAACTTAGGTTTCTCCAAACCATAGTTCAAACGGTGTCGTCTCACCGGAATTACGTGGTGCCCTATTCAAGTGAGTGCGGTTGTCTCTAATGCCTAACCCATGAATGATAGTGGTAATTTGATAAGAGACATCATGGTACGCACCATATCCAATAGGGTGCAACTATGATGTTCGGACACACCATCACACTATGGTGTTCCAGGCGGTATTTATTGTGAAACAATTTCCATACTGTCTTAATTGCATGCCAAAGCTCGTAACTCAGATACTCATCTCTATGATCATATCATAGACATTTTATCCTCTTGTCACGATGATCTTTAACTTCACTCTGAAATTACTTGAACCATTCAATAATTCAGACTTGTGTTTCATCAAGTAAATATACTCAACATCTACTCGAATCATCTGTGAAGTAAGAACATAACGATATTCACTGCATGCCTCAGCACTCATTGGACTGCACACATCAAAATGTGTTACTTCCAACAAGTTGCTATCTTGTTCCATCTTACCGAAACCGAGGCTTTTCAGTCATCTTGCCCATGTGGTATGATTTGCATGTCTCAAGTGATTCAAAATCAAGTGAGTCCAAAAGGGTCCATTTGCATGGAGTTTCTTCATGCGTATACACCAATAGACATGGTTCGCATGTCTCAGACTTTTCAAAAAATGAGTGAGTCCAAAGATCCATCAACATGGAGCTTCTTCATGCGTTTTATACCAATATGACTTACATGGCAGTGCCACAAGTAGGTGGTACTATCTTATATCTTTTGGCATGAAAATGTGTATCACTACGATCGAGATTCAATAAACCATTCCTTTAGGTGCAAGACCATTGAAGGTATTATTCAAATAAATAGAGTAACCATTATTCTCCTTAAATGAATAACCGTATTGCGATAGACATAATCCAATCATGTCTATGCTCAACGCAAACACCAAATGACAATTATTCAGGTTTAATACTAATGTTGATGATAGAGGGAGCGTGTGATGTTTGATCACATCAAACTTGGAAACACTTCCAACACATATCGTCAGCTCACCTTTAGCTAGTCTCCATTTATTCTGTAGCTCTTTTATTTCGAGTTACTAACACTTAGCAACCGAACTGGTATCTTAATACCCTGGTGCTACTAGGAGTACTAGTAAAGTACATATTAACATAATGTATATCCAATATACTTCTATCGACCTTGCTAGCCTTCTCATCTACAAAGTATCTAGGGTAATTCTGCCCCATTGGCTGTTCCCTTTATTACAGAAGCACCGAGTCTCGGGTTTGGGTTGAACCTTGGGTTTCTTCACTAGAGCAAGAGCTGATTTGCCATTTCATGAAGTATCCCTTCTTGCCCTTACCCTTCTTGAAACTAGTGGTTTCACTAACCATCAACAATTGATGCTCCTTCTTGATTTCTACTTTCGCGGTGTCAAACATCGCGAATACTTCAAGGATCATCTTATCTATCCCTGATATGTTATAGTTCATCACGAAGCTCTAGCAGCTTGGTGGCAATGACTTTGGAGAAACATCACTATCTCATCTGGAAGATCAACTCCCACTCGATTCAAGTGATTGTTGCACTTAGACAATCTGAGCACAAGCTAAACGATTGAGCTTTTCTCCCTTAGTTTGCAGGCTAAGAAAATCGTCGGAGGTCTTATACCTCTTGACGTGGGCACGGGGCTGAAATCCCAATTTCAGCCCTCGAAACATCTCATATGTTCCGCGACGTTTCAAAAACGTCTTTGGTGCCTCAACTCTAAACTGTTTAACTGAACTATCACGTAGTTATCAAAACATGTATGTTCGATGTTCGCAACATCCACATACGACGTTTGGGGTTCAGCACACTGAGCGGTGCATCAAGGACACAATCTTTCTACTGTCCGCATAATCGCTACTGTCAACTTTCAACTATATCTTCTCTAGGAACATATCTAAAACAATAGAACTAAAGCACGAGCTATGACATAATTTGCAAAGGGCTTTTGACTATGTTCAGGATAATTAAGTTCATCTAATGAACTCCCACTCAGATAGACATCCCTCTAGTCATCTAAGTGATTACATGATCCGAGTCAACTAGGCCGTGTCCGATCATCACGTGAGACGGACTAGTCATCATCGGTGAACATCTTCATGTTGAGCGTATCCTCCATACGACTCATGCTCGACCTTTCGGTCTCTTGTGTTCCGAGGCCATGTCTGTACATGCTAGGCTCGTCAAGTTAACCTAAGTGTTTTGCATGTGTAAATCTGGCTTACACCCGTTGTATGTGAACGTTAGAATCTATCACACCCGATCATCACGTGGTGCTTCTAAACGACGAACTTTCGCAACGGTGCACAGTTAGGGGGAACATTTTCTTGAAATTTTAATGAGGGATCATCTTATTTACTACCATCGTTCTAAGCAAATAAGATGTATAAACATGATAAACATCACATTCAATCAAATAGTGACATGATATGGCCAATATCATTTTGCTCCTTTTGATCTCCATCTTCGGGGCTCCATGATCATCATCGTCACCGGCATGACACCATGATCTCCATCATCATGATCTCCATCATCATGATCTCCATCATCATGATCTCCATCATCGTGTCTCCATGAAGTTGTCTCGCCAACTTATTACTTCTAATACTATGGCTACCGGTTAGCAATAAAGTAAAGTAATTACATGCGTTGTTCATTGACACGCAGGTCATACAATAAATAAAGACAACTCCTATGGCTCCTGCCGGTTGTCATACTCATCGACATGCAAGTCGTGATTCCTATTACAAGAACATGATCAATCTCATACATCACATATCATTCATCACATTCTTCTTGGCCATATCACATCACATAGCATACCCTGCAAAAACAAGTTAGATGTCCTCTAATTGTTGTTTGCATGTTTTACGTGGCTGCTATGGGTTTCTAGCAAGAACGTTTCTTACCTACGCAAAAGCCACAACGTGATATGCCAATTGCTATTTACCCTTCACAAGGACCCTTTTCATCGAATCTGATCCGACTAAAGTGGGAGAGACTGGCACCCGCTAGCCACCTTATGCAACAAGTGCATGTCAGTTGGTGGAACCTGTCTCACGTAAGTGTACGTGTAAGGTCGGTCCGGGCCGCTTCATCCCACAATGCCGCCGAATCAAGATTGGACTAGTAACGGTAAGCATATTGAACAAAATCAATGCCCACAACTACTTTGTGTTCTACTCGTGCAGAGAATCTACGCAATAGACCTAGCTCATGATGCCACTGTTAGGGAACGTAGCAGAAATTCAAAATTTTCCTACGAGTCACCAAGATCTATCTGTGGAGAGACTAGCAACGAGGGGAAGGAGAGTGCATCTACATACCCTTGTAGATCGCTAAGCGGAAGCGTTCAAGAGAACGGGGTTGAAGGAGTCGTACTCGTTGTGATCCAAATCACCGGAGATCCTAGTGCCGAACGGACGACACCTCCGAGTTCAACACACGTACAACCCCGTGATGTCTCCCATGCCTTGATCCAGCAAGGAGGGAGGGAGAGGTTGAGGAAGACTCCATCCAGTAGCATCACAATGTCTTGGTGGTGATGGAGGAGCGTGGCAATCCTGCAGGGCTTCGCCAAGCACCGCGGGAGAGGAGGAGGACATGGGAGAGGGGAGGGTTGCGCCAGAACTTGGGTGCGTCTGCCCTCCCACCCCTCCACTATTTATAGGTGGGGGGGGGGGGAGAGGGGGCCGCCCCCCTAGATCTCATCTAGGGTTGGGGGCGGCGGCCAAGGGGGGAGGAGTGCCTCCCAAGTCAAGTGGAGGCCCTCCCCCTTAGGGTTTCCCCTCTCCCATGCGCATGGGCCTTGGGGGGGCTGGTGCCCCTGGCCCATTAAGGCTAAGGCACCCCCTGCAGCCCATGCTGCTGTATTGGACGTGGTGGAACAATTTCCGGACCTCCGGACCCCTCCGGAATCCTCCGGAACCTTCTGGAAGCTTCCCGGTACAATACCGGAAAAACCCGAACTTTTCTCGGAACCCGAACAACAACTTTCCATATATAAATCTTTACCTCCGGACCATTACGGAACTCCTCGTGACGTCTGGGATCTCATCCGGGACTCCGAACAACATTCAGTAACCACATACAAACTTCCTTTATAACCCTAGCGTCATCGAACCTTAAGTGTGTAGACCCTACGGGTTTGGGAACCATGCAGACATGACCGAGACGTTATCCGGTCAATAACCAACAGCGGGATCTGGATACCCATGTTGGCTCCCACATGTTCCACGATGATCTCATCAGATGAACCACGATGTCAAGGACTCAATCGATCCCGTATTCAATTCCCTTTGTCTAGCGGTATTGTACTTGCCCGAGATTTGATCGTCGGTATCCTGATACCTTGTTCAATCTTGTTACCGGTAAGTCTCTTTACTCGTTTCGTAACACATCATCCCATGATCAAACCCTTGGTCACATTGTGCACATTATAATGATGTCCTACCGAGTGGGCCCAGAGATACCTCTCCATCACACGGAGTGACAAATCCTAGTCCCGATTCGTGCCAACCCAATAGACACTTTCGGAGATACCCGTAGTCCACCTAGTTACGTTGTGACGTTTGGTACACCCAAAGCATTCCTACGGTATCCGGGAGTTGCACAATCTCATGGTCTAGGGAAAAGATACTTGACATTAGAAAAGCTTTAGCATACGAACTACATGATCTTTGTGCTAGGCTTAGGATTGGGTCTTGTCCATCACATCATTCTCCTAATGATGTGATCCCGTTATCAACGACATCCAATGTCCATGGTCAGGAAACCATAACCATCTATTGATCAACAAGCTAGTCAACTAGAGGCTTACTAGGGACATGGTGTTGTCTATGTACCCACACATGTATCTGAGTTTCCTATCAATACAATTATAGCATGGATAATAAACGATTATCATAAACAAGGAAATATAATAATAACTAATTTATTATTGCCTCTAGGGCATATTTCCAACATAGTCCACTTCCGCCGTCCATGAGTACTTTAGTGAGCTGAAATCCATTCAAGATTGGGCTAAGGACCAATGCGGCAGGTGCCCGGATTGTCTGGAATTGGGGTCCGTCACTGGCACTGAAAGTTATAGCAGTGTTGTTCCATGGGTTTATTTTTTCCACGTGGTAAATTTCGGCAAGATTTCGATGGGCTCGTTTGCGCCTATTATTTGAGGCAAAAGTCTCGAAGACTGTCAGTACCATATTGTTTTCTTTGGCAGGATGTTGTTCTGCTTTATGGCTTACAAGAAGGTCCTCGCCAGTTTTTGCTACCTGCCGGAGTATCCCACATGCTCTAAGGCTATGTGTTGGTGTAGTGTCCGGCGAGCTGTGGAGTTTGCATGGCCCATTGAGCCATTCTTCCAATACGGTTCCACGCCCTGGGGTGAGCTTTGGTTTCTTGGTGATTGGATCGGCTGACTTACGAGAGTTCACCCGTTTAGTTCGGACAAAGGTTTTGGTGAGAGCCGGACTATCCCAAAATTCTGTTTGGGATTTCCAGGTACTTTCCATCGCACAGTACTTCTGTACTACGGCTGCTAAGTCAGCAAAGTGTACTATATCACGGCGACTTATAGCATTAAGGATCCCTTTGTTCATGCAATTTTTGCAAAAAATTGAAATCGCGTCTTCCTCGCGACAGTCCTTGACCTTGTTTATCACAAGGAGGAATCTGGCCCAGTAGCGATGTACTGTCTCTTGTGGCTCTTGTCTGATATGGGAGAGACGGTTTAAGTCCGGGTGGGTGGGTGTAGCTAAATCTGGATTCTGGTCCAATCTAACGCCCTGGGGCAGGGGAACTCCCGGGCTCGACTGCTCGGGTTCCGGGATGTTGCCCGATTTCTCTGACTCGTTGCCCGATTCTAAGCTCGGGATGTAGGTTGTTTCCTCCCGCGAACGGGTATCCGGCTCAGAGAGCTCGGTGATCCAGACATAGTTCATCCTCAGAATAGGGGGACGGTCCATATGTGGCTCCTCCACTACCGCTATCTCGTGGGTGACCGGCGGTGATTTAATATCCCTCTGGTCGGGTTTAAGCCCAATCCGGTCATAGTCTGTAGCGACTCTTAAAGCGACGATGCGATCCAAGAGCTCATTAAGGGAGGAGAGCTCTATTGGATCCATTTGTTTGGTGAGTTCCAAATTGACATGGAGGCTATTCGTGATGACCGGAGAGGTCATCATCGGCGCGACAACCGATTGGGCGGCCATGATGAAGCCACCTAATCGGAGGGTTTAGCCTATAGCCAGAGCTCCCCCAAAGGTGATGTTGTCCTTGACAACGAGACGGGACATCCAGCCTTGCAGCAACGACACAGAGGAACTCTCAATGAAAGCACCAATGTCGGTGTCAAAACCGGCGGATCTCGGGTAGGGGGTCCCGATCTGTGTGTCTAAGGCCAATGGTAACAGGAGGCAAGGGACACAATGTTTACCCAGGTTCGGGCCTTCTCGATGGAGGTAAAACCCTACTTCCTGCTTGATTGATATTGATGATATGAGTGTTACAAGAGTTGATCTACCACGAGATCGTAGAGGCTAAACCCTAGAAGCTAGCCTATGATGATTATGAATGTTGTGATCGTCCTCATATGGACCAAACTCTCCGGTTTATATAGACACCGGAGAGGGCTAGGGTTTACATGGAGTCGGTTACAAGGAAGGAAATATAATACCCAAATCGCCAAGCTTGTCTTCCACGAAAGGAGAGTCCCATCCGGACACGGGACGAAGTCTTGAGTCTTGTATCTTCATAGTCCAACAGTCCGGCCAAAGTATATAGTCCGGCTGTCCGGATACCCCCCTAATCCAGGACTCCCTCACCCTCCGATACTACTCATAGATTTATCAAAATAAGCAAACAACACATACAAAACAGAATCTGTCAAAAACAGAATAGTCTGTAGTAATCTGTATCAAACGTATACTTCTGGAACTCAAACAATTCTGAAATAAATTGTTGTACCTGAGGAATTTGTCTATTAATCATCTGCAAAAAGAATCAACCTAAAAGCACTCTTCAGTAAAAAATGGCAGCTATTCTCGTGAGTGCTAAAGTTTCTGTTTTTTTACAGCAAGATCATATAGACTTCACCCAAGTCTTCCCAAAGGTTCTACTTGGCACTTTATTGAAACAAAAGCTATAAAACATCATTACTACAGTAGCATAATCATGTGTACACACAAAAACAGTAAGGATAAATATTGGGTTGTCTCCCAACAAGCGCTTTTCTTTAATGCCTTTTTAGCTAGGCATGATGATGGCAATGATGCTCACATAAAAGATAATAATTGAAACATAACGGGAGCATCATGAGGCATATGACTAGCACATTTAAGCCTAACCCACTTCCTATTCATAGGGATTTTGTGAGCAAACAACTTATGGGAACAATAATCAACTAGCATAGGAAGGCAAAACAAGCATAGCTTCAAAACTTTAAGCACATAGAGAGGAAACTTGATATTATGGCAATTCCTACAAGCATATGTTCCTCCCTCATAATCATTTTCAGTAGCATCATGAATGAATTCAACAATATAACCAACACCTATAGCATTCTTTTCATGATCTACAAGCATAGAAAATTTTCTACTCTCCACATAAGAAAAATTCTTATCAATAGTAGTGGGAGCAAACTCAACAAAATAACTATCATGTGAGGCATAATCCAATTGAAAACTAAAATCATGATGACAAGTTTCATGGTTATCATTATTCTCAATAGCATACAAGTCATCACAATAATCATCATAGATAGCAACTTTGTTCTCATAATCAATTGGAACCTCTTCCGAAATAGTGGAATCATCACTAAATAAAGTTGACACTCTTCCAAATCCACTTTCATGTTCATCACAATAAGATTCAACATCCTCCAAAATAGTGGGATCACTACTTCCTAAAGTTGACACTCTTCCAAACCCACTTTCATCAATATAATCATCATAAATAGGAGGCATACTTTCATCATAAAAACTTTGCATATCAAAACTTGGGGAGAAAAAATATCATCTTCATCAAACATAGCTTCCCCAAGCTTGTGGCTTTGCATATCATTAGCATCATAGATATTCAAGGAATTCATACTAACAACATTGCAATCATGCTCATCATACAAAGATTTAGTACCAAACATTCTATAGATTTCTTCTTCTAGCACTTGAGCACAATTTTCCTTTTCATCATACTCACGAAAGATATTAAAAAGATGAAGCGTATGAGACAAACTCAAATCCATTTTTTTTGTAGTTTTCTTTTATAAACTAAACTAGTGATAAAACAAGAAACAAAATGATTCGATTGCAAAATCTAAAGATATACCTTCAAGCACTCACCTCCCCGGCAATGGCGCCATAAAAGAGCTTGATGTCTACTACACAACCTTCTTCTTGTAGAAGTTGTTGGGCCTGCAAGTGCACAGGTTTGTAGGACATTAGCAAATTTCCCTCAAGTGGATGACCTAAGGTTTATCAATCCGTAAGAGGCGTAGAATGAAGATGGTCTCTCTCAAACAACCCTGCAACCAAATAACAAAGAGTCTCTTGCGTCCCCAACACACCCAATACAATGGTAAATTGTATAGGTGCACTAGTTCGCGAAGAGATGGTGATACAAGTGCATATGGATTGTAGATATGAGTATTTGTAATCTGAAATTATAAAAACATCAAGGTAACTAACGATAAAAGTGAGTGTAAACGGTATTGGAATGGTAGGAAATAAGGCATAGGGTTCATACTTTCACTAGTGCAAGTTCTCTCAACAATAATAACATAGATAGATCATATAACAATCCCTCAACATGCAACAAAGAGTCACTCCAAAGCCACTAATAGCGGAGAACAAATGAAGAGATTATGGTAGGGTACGAAACCACCTCAAAGTTATTCTTTCGGATCAATCTATTCAAGAGTTCGTACTAGAATAACACCTTAAGACACAAATCAACCAAAACCCTAATATGGTATAGTTGGTACCCCCGGATCTCCAAGTTTCTTTGGTATTCCACCCTTAAAAGTGTAATTAGCAAGCATGCTGGAAATTTCAGCTTCCGGTATCTTTCTTTTATTTGTAATGATATCTTTCATATATTTAGCATAAGGATTTACTTTAAGCATATCAGTTAAGCGCATATGTAAGAAGATATGTCTAATTATTTCAGCAAAGTGCTCAAAATCCTCATCATCCTTTGTCTTGGATGGTTTTAGAGGAAAGGGCATGGGTTTCTGAACCCATGGTTCTCTTTCTCTACTATGCTTCCTAGCAACAAAATCTCTCTTATCATAACGTTGATTCTTTGATTGTGGGTTATCAAGATCAACAGCAGGTTCAATCTCTACATCATTATTTTTGCTAGGTTGAGCATCAACATGAACATTATCATTAACATTATCACTAAGTTCATGTTCATCACCTGATTGTGTTTCAGCATCAGAAATAGAAATATTATTAGGATTCTCAGGTGTGTCTACAACAGGTTCACTAGAATCATGCAAAGTCCTGTCGTTTTTCTTTTTCTTCTTTTTGGAAGAACTAGGTGCTTCTAAATTATTTCTCTGAGAATCTTGCTCGATTCTCTTAGGGTGGCCTTCAGGATACAAAGGTTCCTGAGTGATTCTACCAGTTCTAGTAGCCACTCTAACAGCAAAGTCATTCTTATTATTTAATTCATCAAGTAAATCATTTTGAGCTTTAAGTACTTGCTCATCTTGAGTAGCAACCATAGACGCATATTTGCTAATGAGTTTAAGTTCACCTTTAACTCTAGCCATATTATCACTCACGCGTCCTATCTCGAAAGCATTATTCTTTAACTCTCTGCCAACATAAGCATTAAAACTTTCTTGTCTAGCCATAAAGTCATCAAATTCATCTAAGCATGAGCTATGAAATTTAGTAGAGGGAACTTCAACTTTATCATATCTATAGAGAGAGTTTACCTTTACTACCTGTGTCGGGTTATCAAGACAATGTATTTCTTCAATAGGTGGTAAATTCTTAACATCTTCAGCTTTAATAACTTTTTCTTTCATTGATTTCTTTGCCTCTTGCATATCTTCAGGACTGAGAAATAAAACACCTCTCTTCTTCAGAGTGGGTTTAGGAATCGGCTCAGTAGTTGGCTCAATTGGTTCAGGAATTGCCTCAGGAATTGGCTCAGGAAGAGTCCAATTATTTTCATTAGTCAACATATTATTCAATAGTAATTCAGCTTCGTCGACTGTTCTTTCCCTAAAAACACAACCAGCACAACTATCCAAGTAGTCCTTGGAAGCATCGGTTAGTCCATTATAAAAGATATCAAGTATTTCATTTTTCTTGAGAGGATGATCAGACAAAGCATTTAGTAATTGGAGAAGCCTCCCCCAAGCTTGTGGGAGACTCTCTTCTTTGATTTGCACAAAATTATATATTTCCCGCAAGGCAACTTGTTTCTTATGAGCAGGGAAATATTTAGAAGAGAAGTAATAAAGCATATCCTGGGGACTACACACACAACCAGGAGCAAGAGAATTATACCAAGTCTTAGCATCACCCTTTAATGAGATCGGAAATATCTTAATGATATAAAAGTAGCAAGATTTATCATCATGAGTAAACAGGGTAGCTATATCATTCAACTTGGTAAGATGTGCCACACCAATTTCAGATTCAAGGCCATAAAAAGGATTGGATTCTACCAAAGTAATAATTTCAGGATCAACAGAGAATTCATAATCCTTATCAGTAACACAGATAGGTGAAGCAGCAAAAGTAGGGTTAGGTTTCATTCTAGCATTAAGAGACTGCTGCTTCCATTTAGCTAATAATTTCTTAAGATCATATCTATCATTGCAAGCAAGGATAACTCTAGTAGCTTCTTCATTCATAACATAACCCTCAGGAACAACAGGCAATTCATAATCATTCGGAGAACCTTCATCATCACTATCATCAATAATAGCATCTTCAATAATTTCGTTCTCTCTAGCCCTAGCAAGTTGTTCATCAAGAAATTCACCTAAAGGCAAAGTAGTATCACGCATAGAAGTAGTTTCATCATAAGTATCATGCAAAGCAGAAGTGGCATCATCAATAACATGCGACATATCAGAATTCATAGCAGTAGCCGGTTTAGGTGTTGCAAACTTACTCATAGCAGAAGGAGAATCTAGTGCAGAGCTAGATGTCAGTTCCTTACCTCCCCTCGTAGTTGAGGGATAGATCTTGGTTTTAGCGTCTTTCAAGTTCTACATAGTGATCAACAGATATAAATCCCAAGTGACTTAGAGAATAGAGCTATGCTCCCCGGCAACAACACCGGAAATTAATCTCGATAACCCACAAGTGTAGGGGATCGCAACAACTTTCGAGGGTAAAGTATTCAACCCAAATTTATTGATTCGACACAAGGGGAGCCAAAGAATATTCTTGAGTATTAGCAGTTGAGTTGTCAATTCAACCACACCTGGATAATGTAGTATCTGCAGCAAAGTATTTAGTGGCAAAGTAATATGATAGTAAAGGTAACGGTAGCAAAAGTAATGTTTTTTTGGGTTTTGTGGTAATTGTAACAATAGCAACGAGAAAGTAAATAAGCGAAGCACAAGATGTGAAAATCTCGTAGGCAATGGATCAGTGATGGATAATCATATCAGATGCGATTCCTCATGCAATAGCTATAACATAGGGTGACACAGAACTAGCTCCAGTTCATCAATGGAATGTAGGCATGTATTCCGAATATAGTCATATGTGCTTATGGAAAAGAACTTGCATGACATCTTTTATCCTACCCTCCCGTGGCAGCGGGGTCCTAGTGGAAACTAAGGGATATTAAGGCCTCCTTTTAATAGATAACTGGAACAAAGCATTAGCACATAGTGAATACATGAACTCCTCAAACTATGGTCATCACCGAGAAGTATCCCGATTATTGTCACTTCGGGGTTGTCGGATCATAACACATAATAGGTGACTATAGACTTGCAAGATAGGATCAAGAACACACATATATTCATGAAAATATAATCGGTTCAGATCTGAAATCATGGCACTCGGGCCCTAGTGACAAGCAGTAAGCATAGCAAAGTCATAGCAACATCAATCTCAGAACATAGTGGATACTAGGGATCAAACCCTAACAAAACTAACTTCATTACATGGTAAATCTCATCCAACCCATCACCGTCCAGCAAGCCTACGATGGAATTACTCACGCACGGTGGTGAGCATCATGAAATTGGTGATGGAGGATGGTTGATGATGATGACGGCGACGAATCCCCCTCTCCGGAGCCCCAAACGGACTCTAGATCAGCCCTCCCGAGAGATATTAGGGCTTGGCAGCGGCTCCGTATCGTAAAATGCGATGAAACTTTCTCTTTGATTGTTTTCTCCGTGATAGAGAATATATGGAGTTGGAGTTGAGGTCGGCGGAGCCTCAGGGGGCCCATGAGACAGGGGGGCGCGCCCAGGGGGGAGGGCGCGCCCCCACCCTCGCGGACAGGGTGTGGGCCCCCTAGTCTTGATTCTTTCTCCAGTATTTTTTATATTTTCCAAGAAGTGCCTCCGAGGATTTTCAGGACATTCAGAGAACTTTTGTTTTCTACACATGAAACAACATCATAGCACTTCTGCTGAAAACAGCGTCAGTCCGGGTTAGTTTCATTCAAATCATGCAAGTTAGAGTCCGAAACAAGGGCAAAAGTGTTTGGAAAAATAGATACGTTGGAGACGTATCATCCATCACAACCGACCATATATACCTCTACACTGCAAATGTCCCTGCTCATCTTCAGTACAAGGAACATATTGTACTACTGTCATACTCCCCCCGTTCCAAAATATAAGTCTTGGTAGAGATTTCCACTATGGATCACATACAGATGTATCCAGATACATTTTAGATGTAGATTCACTCATTTTGCTCCATATGTAGTCCATGGTGGAATCTATACAAAGACTTGTATTTAGGAACGGAGAGAGTACATATTGAAGAAGAACGGAAGAGGAACATGGTAAAGAAGAGCAAGTAGATTTTGGATAATAAAATGTTGGTTGCGCAGTGCCCACACATGATGAGCCAGAGTGCATTAAGAATGCAACTCCCAGTTGTCTCTCGACCATTTCAGGCGGTTGGATGAAGATCCTACGTCTCCTAACCCATCTTCTTCCTCGTCTCTGATTCTTCCCATACAGAACACCGCACGGGCCGTCGGCCGGACCACCGGCCCCCATCGCCTGTGTTCCTCCGCCACCCCCACCCCCACCTCCGCCCCAACCCCCACCCGTGTCGAGGTTTCTTCGTTCGGCGAGGCCCCATAACCACCCGAGCCCCTTCGTTTGCACCGGCGAACTCTGGCAAGCTCTGAAAAATCGACTGACCCAATTTTGAAATTTAGTCTACTATGATTTAACTAGTGTGGAATATAAAAGGGGAAAACCATAAGCATTGGGAGTATAGTGTTGAGCGTGCCATGGCGGATCTAAAGGTGCAAACCGGACAAAGGCAACTTTGCAACCAAGACAAGAAATCAGAGTAAAGCAATGGCGATCTATTTTCTTGCTGCGATAAATAAGTTGAGCAGATACGAAAGAGTACCGCCTCTGGTGCGGCGCCGTGTACGCATCTGCTGAGAATTTGACGGTGCTGCGGTAGCGATGGCTATCGGCAGCGTGGAAGCAGATCTAGGAGGGTAGACGATGGCGGCGGGGCGTGATGGACGAGACGGTCGTAGGAGCGACGCCGGCAAGGTGGACGACGGCGGGGATGAAGCGAGAGGACGGGATGCAAGGATCCCGATCCGAAGCCATGGATGAGAGAGGTCGATCTCTTGTAATGGAAGGCGTCGGGGTATCAACTCTGGCATGGTGGAGGAGGACGACGGTGGATGGGGTGGCGGACGGCGGCGGACGGAGGAGGGTGGGGTGGAGAGGGTGTTTTGGCGCCCACGGAGTACGAATGGGGAAAAGGGAGGTAGACAGGAAGGGGGGAACCATGTATTCAGGGCACGCTTGTCTCAAATGCGAGGAAATTTACAAACTTAGCCCCTGTTTCAAATTTCTACTAGATCACAACAATATTAGTCAGTTGGGGATAGGACGGTAATCTCGCATACACCGAATATTTGCCGACGAGAGTTTGTTTTTGGCGCCCACCGTGTATGAATATGAATCGGGGAGGGAGTCGATTTCAGCCGAGGACACACTATGTTTTGGCGCCCACCGTGTATGAATCCGGGTGAGAGGCGGTTACGTCACGTTTGGGTGAAATTACAAACCTACCCCTATCAAAACCTATAGAAATCCAGCAGATAGGCTTTGCGTGGCAGGGATAGGCAGTAGTAATTTCCATCTCGAAGATTTTGGTTTCGAGCGGTTACTGTGACTTTCCCCGCTTCGTTCAAATTTTGCAGAGTGCACGTTTACCGTGCCAACTCAATTCGAATCCCGTTTGTATTCTATTTTTTTGGGCAGGATCCATTTTCAATTGGAATTACATTCTATATATACATCATTTTTTTATATATACTTTCAAAAGCACAACACCATTGATACATAAATATGGTTTACAAATGACATGATCTCAGATTAATAAGGTTGTATCCATCAATTTGGATTTTCAGATATTTCAAACCACTTTATGTTGAAATCCAATGTATGCATTCCTCGCTAACTGTCTCTAATTAATGTGTGTTTCATGCGGTTTTTTTTTACTTCTCAAACATGTATAATGTGTTTCACACACGCAACATATAGTGTAATCCCGTTTAGACATTAATTGCATATAATCCATGCATTGTTTGTAGTTAAACAATCTATGGATCACCAATATTGATAAACTATATAACATTACACGTGTGCCCAAATTCAAATGAATATGCATGTTTCATACACCAATTTGCGTTATGATATTATCAATGTCGTGATCTCCAGTTTAAATATTTGAATCCCCTTTAATCCATATATTCGTCTCATATAGCTATCACTCATGCTTATATATGACTATCTCTCTGGACCTATATGCGTTCATCGTCTCTCAGGTATCTCTCGTGCTACATGTATGTCGAATATGATCTTTTATCTTCGTAACACACTAACGGTACTCTCTCCCTCGACCTTCATCACTCTATCTCTCTCTAAGTATATCTCGCTCCCTGCTATGTGTCTCTAACTATGATTCTCCATGTGGAATCTCTTTCTCTCTCACAAACACAAAACTTTGTCTCCCGGGGTCTCATTTCTCTCTACTATTCCCATGTGTTCCACACACACACCCCTCATACAGAGATGTCTTTCTCTCCTTAGATATGAGAACCTACGACTCTTCCTCTTAAATATCTCTTTCTCACACACAAACACAAACTCTGTCTCTCAAGGTCTCATATTTCTCCATTGTTCTCTTGTATGTCGCTCACACACTCTCTCTCTCCCTAGAGATATCTTGCGTTCCCTCATATGTCTCTCTAGCTATCACTCTCATTGTGAAATATCTTTCTCTCTCACAGACACAAAACTCCATCTCTCGGGATCTCACTTCTCTCTGATATCTGTTTGTATGTGACTCACATGCATCCTCTCTCTATCTCTCTCACACCCACACACATAACCCAGCCTTCTGATCCACTCGACTCCTATCTCTAACGCACACTAGCTAGCATCTTTATCTTTCTATTTATATGTTTCTCCATCAATGTTCTTTCTCGCCCTCATTCTTGATTCCTAGCACGCACACTACATATGTTTCTCTCTACATGCAGTCAAGTGCCCTCTCACACACATATATAACTTCACCCTCTGAACCACCTGGCGGACATCTCCGACACCCAAACTAGCGGATGTCCCTCTAGCTAGCATCTCCATCTCTGTATCTACCTGTGGTTTCTCCGTCAACATTTCTTGCTCGCACGGAGTCTTGCTTCCTATCACCCACACTATATATGTCTCTCCATACATATGCATTTATAGGTTGATCTCTTTTGCACAATTGTTGTGCCTCACTCCCTCTGCTCGCCATAGATGCATGCTCCAGCCCACACCACTATCTCTTAAAGACAAAACACATGCTCAATTGTCGGGCCTTCTTCCCTGCATTCTCACATGCATGCATATTGTCATACCGATCCGTCTCTCCCATGTCGTTGATCTTATGACTTTTGTCTTTTCTCTTTTATCTCGATCATGCGCACGCGCACACACACATCCCACGTATATGTGTATACCTCTCACACATGCACGTTCAAGGTCTCTATGTCTCCATACGTAGTTAATTACCCTCAATCCTAACGCCACATCGAATCATTCTCCTCTTTTGTGCACATAACTTCCGCCTGGATGGGTAAAACCCACACTCACACTTAACAATCTCCTTCTAGATCTGTAGGACCTTGAAGTATGTCTAGAGGGGGGTGATTAGACTACTTGACCAATTAAAAACTTAACCTTTTCCCAATTTTAGAGTTTGGCAGATTTTAGCAACCTTTGGACAAGTCAAGCAATCATCACACAAATCAAGCAAGCATGCAAAGAGTATATAGGTAGCGGAAATTAAAGCATGCAACTTGCAAGAAAGTAAAGGGAAGGGTTTGGAGGATTCAAATGCAATTGGAGACACAGATGTTTTTGTCGTGGTTCCGATAGGTAGTGCTATCGTACATCCACGTTGATGGAGACTTCAACCCACGAAGGGTAACGGTTGCGCGAGTCCACGGAGGGCTCCACCCATGAAGGGTCCACGAAGAAGCAACCTTGTCTATCCCACCATGGCCGTCGCCCACGAAGGACTTGCCTCACTAGCGGTAGATCTTCACGAAGTAGGCGATCTCCTTGCCCTTACAAACTCCTTGGTTCAACTCCACAATCTTGTCGGAGGCTCCTAAGTGACACCTAGCCAATCTAGGAGCCACCACTCTCCAAGAAGTAACAAATGGTGTGTTGATGATGAACTCCTTGCTCTTGTGCTTCAAATGATAGTCTCCCCAACACTCAACTCTCTCTCATAGGATTTGGATCTGGTGGAAAGAAGATTTGAGTGGAAAGCAACTTGGGGAAGGCTAGAGATCAAGATTCATATGGTAGGAATGGAATATCTTGGCCTCAACACATGAGTAGGTGGTTCTCTCTCAGAAATGGTAAGTTGGAAGTGTAGGTTTGTTCTGATGGCTCTCTCCACGAATGAAGAGGAGGTGGAGGGGTATATATAGCCTCCACACAAAATCTAACCGTTACACACAATTTACCAATCTCGGTGGGACCGAATCAACAAACTCGGTCAGACCGATTTAGTAAACCTAGTGACCGTTAGGGTTTTCGGTGGGACCGACATGCAACTCGGTAGGACCGATATGGTTAGGGTTAGGGCATAACGTAATCTCGGTGAGACCGATTACACAAACTCGGTGAGACCGATTTTGGTAATTAGCTAACCAGAGAGTTGGTCAGGTAAACTCGGTGGGACCGATTTGCTCTTTTCGGTGAGACCGAAATGTTACAAAAGGGAAACAGAGAGTTTACATTGCAATCTCGGTGGGACCGATCGCTCACTTCGGTTAGACCGAAACGTTACGAAGGGAAACAGAGAGATTACAATCCCATCTCGGTGAGACCGAGATCCCTATCGGTAAGACCGATTTGCCTAGGGTTTGTGGCAGTGGCTATGACATATGAACTCGGTGGCGCCGGATAGAAAGAATCGGTGTGACCGATTTTGGCTTTAGGTTTAGGTCATATGAGGATGTGAGAAAGTAGTTGAGGGTATTTGGAGCATATCACTAAGCACTTGAAGCAAGAGGCTCATTAAGCAACACCTCATCCCTCCTTGATAGTATTGGCTTTTCCTATAGACTCAATGTGATCTTGGATCACTAAAATGTAAAATGAAGAGTCTTGAGCTTTTGAGCTTGAGCCAATCCTTTGTCCTTGATATTTTGAGGGATCCACTTTCATCATCCATGCCATGCCATTCATTGAGCTTTCCTGAAATAATAGTCTTGGAATAGCATTAGCTCAATGAGCTATATGTTGTTATGAATTACCAAAACCACCTAGGGATAGTTGCACTTTCAATCTCCCCCTTTTTGGTAATTGATGACAACATATAGATCAAAGCTTCGACAAATGATAATAAGATTGAAAAACATCGTCGCTTTGAGAAGTATGTGATAAGCAAGAGCTCCCCCTAAATTTGTGCATAGTTTAGGATTTGCTTTGGACTGCAAATGCACAAGGAATTAGGCTCATGGGTTACTCTTCCATGTCACATACATCTTGGTGGAGCGCTCAAAATAATAAAGATTGAATACATGCACTCATCACCAAGCAAAGTGAATGATCATATAAAGATAGGTAAGATAATATCATCAAACATGCATAAGTGTAGCTTATGATCAACCATATGATCATCAATGTCTCACAGATAATAACATAGTATCTCAAGCAATCAAAAGCAAACAAAGTTTAACCAGCAAAGCAAGAGAGAACAAAAGCAACACTCTCTCTCTCGAAGCCTATGATCTATACATTTTTCTCCCCCTTTGGCAACAAGTTACCAAAAAGTTCATAGAAAATGCATAGTGCTAGATCGACTCTCAGGCTTGATCTTCAGGTGGTGGTGTCTGGAGAACTCCAAGAACGAAGGCTTCAGTTGATGTAGAGGGAGCTGGAGGAGTTGGTGCTGGAGCTGGTTTCCCTAGAGCTGTAGGAGCTGTAGCTGGTGTAGATGATGTGGCTCTGGTGTCTATCACAGGCACGGCAGCTGACCTCTGAGCTCTAGGCACTCTGGCAAATGCATCAGTGGTTGTCTTGCCCTTCCTCTCCTGCATGTCTTCCTGAAGCTGCTCCACAACTGACTGAATCTCAGTTACTTTGACATCTAGATCATAGAATTTTTGTTCCATGATTCTTTCCAAGCTCTCCTGGTTTTGAGTTAGGGTGGCCAACCCCTTCTCAATCCTCAGTGTTGATGCTATCAAGTAACCAAGCTGCTCCTGCTTGTTCTTCAAAAAGTACTCAGATGCCTCCTCTTGAGTTGGCATCTTGGCAGCCTTCTCTCTCTTTGCTTTCTCCTTCTGCTCTTGAGCTTGCACTGATGATGGTTCATCCTCATTCATGACAACCTGATTGTCCTCAAAGTCTGGATAAAGAGCAAAATGTTCCTTATCCAACAGATATTTCCCTGTGCCCATCTTTGAGTTAATCAACTCCTGAATCTGTGGGGCATATCCACAACTTCTCTTCTGGTCTGCTGCAGTCCTCTTAATGGTCTCAACCATAAGGCTCATGACCTTGAATTTCTGTGGCACATCAAACAAGTGCAGCAAGTTGATAGCATGCCCTCTAATCATGTTGTGGTCACCTGACTTGGGCAAAAGAGTGTGCCTTAGAATCCAGTTGATCGTAGGCAGCCCTGACAGAAGAAAGTGGACTGATCCAAACTTGAAAGTCTCAAGAGCTTTGTTTGGGATCTCCTTGTACATATGTGACATAGTATTGTGTCCCATTTTCTTCTTGGCATAGACATCCAAGTCATCTTCACTCTCCTTGGGGGCATTGATCAGACTAGCCCATTCCTCTATGGTTGACTGGTACCTCGTACCTTCTGACATCCACACTATCCTGCCATCTGGATAGAAGTGTGCTGTGGAGTAGAATTGCATAATGAGTTCATCATTCCAGTTGGTGAGCTTCTGCCCAACAAAATCTGCAACTCCACAAGCTTCAAAACTGTCATACACTCCAGGATAGTGTTCTTCATTCTCCTTCATGTAGGTCCAGTCGACCCACCTCATATCACACACTATGGGCTTCTTGTCCAACAAGATTGTCTCATAGAAGTCCTGTTGTTCCTTTGTATGGAACCTGTAATCAACAGCAGTCCTTCTCCTGGTGGCATATGGATCTGTCATTCTCCATAGCCTCAACCCTGAGTCTCTCCTGATATTCATGTCCTCAGCCACAGGATGAGTATCATTGTGGTGTGGAATCTTGGGCTTTAGCTTCCTCAGGACTTGTCCTTCATCCTCTTCCTCATCAGCAACTTCAGGCACTGGGGCCTTGTTCTTCTCAGCAGCTGGAATACTCCTGGTATTCCTCTTTGGTGCATTCTTGGGCTTGGGGGCAGCTTTTGGGCTTCTTTGGGCTTTGATGTTGCAGCCCCTGATCTTATAGCATCACCCATCAGCTTTTGTGCCTTGGGTGCTGGTGCAGCAACCTCTTATTCCTCTTCCATCATGGAAGGTTGCCCAACAACTCTGGCTATGGTCTTTTTGACCCTTTCCTTCCTTTTCTTTCCTTCAGCAGCAAGCTCTTTGGAATCAGGCTTTTCAGGTATTTGAGTTGACCCTCTGACCTTCAGCATAGGTGTCCTCTTGGCAGGGACCTTCCTATTAAGTCCAGGCTTAGTGGTCTTTGCTGAGCCATACTCCTTTTTGAGCACTACCTTCTTGGAAGTAGCCTCATCTTCTTCTGCCATATAATCCTCATCCTCAGATTCTGAGGTTCTCTTCTTCCTTGACCTGGTGGCAGCTTTAGGCAGATTGCTTGGGGTGCTTCTGCTCCCTTCATCTGAGCTGCTAGAGGGACTAGTGCCCTCACTCATGTGCACCTGCTCTTCTGACTTGTTCTGACTATCACTTTGGTCTGACATGCTGCAAATCACTGACTGCTAACCCTGTGAATAGTTATAGATGACATAGAATGGATGAGCATCACAAAATGCAGAGATTTTTGCAAAAGAATGATTCAAAAACTTAGTTTTAGTTTTCCACAGAAAGCATTTCGGATCAACCGATTTTCAAACTCGGTGATACCGAAGCAGTTTTGGAACCTAAACTGGTGAACTCGGTGGGACCGAGTCACAGTTCGGTGGTACCGAGACTGCTAGGGTTTCACAAAGTTCTAAAATCGGTCACACTGATTTGTAATTCTCGGTTAGACTGAGAGTTACTAGTGCAATGGCGTTAGCCAAATCGGTGAGACCGAGTTTTTCAACTCGGTGGGTCCGAGATGGTTTCGGCGGAAACCTAACCCTAAATTCTCAAATCACACCTATTCTAAGGATTGTTCTGATTGGATAGGAGTGTTTCAATCGTGGCAAGATAGATGATGAATACAATGTGCTAGGGAATCAGACGAGGATAGCACTGTGATCGAGTCCATACCCTAGCTTGGCGATGAACTCGCTACAGCGGCAACAGTGGGGGTGAAATTCGTTGACGGCGGCGGAGACCAGCGACAGAATGCGGCTGGCGACGAGGAGACGATCCGGAGACCCTGGTGGCAGAGCGAGCTATTTCGCGGGCGAGGAGGTTCGGAGAAATTTCCAAATTTTTGCCCGTGAGTATATATAGCCCGACCCTGTCGGTGTGACCGAGTGGAACAACTTGGTGGCACCGAGATGCATAACTGTATATAGTTACAGCAACTCGGTGTGACCGAAAAGTTCAAATCGATTGCACCGAGACTGAAAACCTAGATCGACTTAGTGATCTTGCTGGGACCGAAATGGAGGAATCGATCAGACCGAGAATCACAAAGAAGTTTTGGAAGTTTAAGTATATGATGAATCGGGGACTCCGAGTGCTCCTCACACAGAGTGGTTCAAATCTGACTTGATCAAATTTTGTGATGTAGCATGAATAGAGTTTGAGACGAGAAAATCATAGATAGCTAGAGAAGGTTCTTAGGCATTCTTGTTCATCCACTTGGCAAAAGAAAAAGAACCCAAACAATCAAAGCAACAAGTGGATGTCCTCGAATGAGTAAAGTATGCAACCAACATGCTCACACAATAGAATGGCAAATGAAATATGTGGCAAAGCATGCACAACCAATTCTAGCATCTATCAAACAATTGGCGATGACTAGGTCATCTATATATGAGTATATTGACTTAGGAGTCAAATGAGAACATTTGATCATAGGTCATACTCATTGTTTAAGCTCAAGTGGGGTTACCACTTTTACATAATGCATTGATGTGTTCACACCATTAGAGTTGCTTTGACTCATTTCTTAGAGTTAAGCTCCCCCTAGATGTGAGATCCCCTTTTAGAGGGATGAACTAACCTTGGGTTTTGTCGATGATGACTTCATGTAGGTGTTGAAGATGTGGATGCTCAATGTTGACGTAGATCATTTGGAGCAATCCTTTGGAGTGAGTTGCACTTTCAACATGCCTACATGGGTTAGTCCCACAAGGAACAAACAAGAATATCCATAGACATAGAGTGATGCACACACAAGATGATGTCCATGAAATCATTAGGTTACCTTGTCCCTTGCCTTACCAACATGAGGGTTTGTGACTCCTTGAACTAGTGCAAGATGTGGAAGTTGATTGCACTTGTCCTTGCCATAATGATATGAGTGAAGAATGTTGGCGGAGTCACCCTCAAGAACTCTCTAGTTCTTCTTCTTCGGGATCCACATCATCTTGATGGGAATCCTGGGAGTTGTAGTTGTACTTGATGAAGTAGAACTTGACGTAGTCTTGGGAACCCACTTGACCAAGGCCTTGGGTGCTTCTTCAAATGCATCAATCTCCTCTTGAAGCTTGTCCTTGCCTTTGTTCTTGTGGTCTTGTGGTGGAAGATCATCTTGAGCTTGTGTTCCCTTGAAGGAAGTGGGATCATACTTCTCTTGTTGAGGAACAAACTTCGTCTTGGGGTATTGATCTTCTTCCCACTCAACTCCATTGGCATTGAACTTTCGTTCAAAACCAACACCTTGATTCTTCCGGTGCCTTCCTTGCTTGCGTACAATTTCCTCGAATTGCTTACTCCCGGCAAGGCTCTTGTATACACCTTTCTCTATAATTCCCTTCAATAAGCTATTTTCTTGCTCAAGTGTAACTTGGCTAAGAGAATCATTAGTGGAATCAAGAGAACTACTAGAAGCAACAATATTTGATTTAGCATAATTATTGTTACTACTAGAGGAAGAATCTTTCTTGTTCTTGTTACTAGACTTGACTTGAGGCATGTAAGTGGATAAGAGTAAACGCTTGGCAATGTAAGAAGAACTTTTCTTACGGAGATCATCATTGATTGCTTTTAAGAACTCATGCTCTTGCTCAAGATTGAGCTTTTCAAAGCGTAAATTCTCATGAGCCCTTAAAAGTTCTCGATGATCTTCGAAGATAGTTTCATGAGCTAACTTAAGAGTGTTTAGTTCTTTAGTTAGAAGCTCAATCTTCTCCTTATCATTGTCATTCGTTTTATCTTGATTAGCATGATTAATTGACGTTTCATCATAGTATTCATCACTAGAGTTGGCAACAAGTAAATCATCATCACCTAGCAAGTCATCTTCATCACTATTGAAATCAACATACTCGGGATGTGTTACCTTTGGACCTTTGGCCATGAAGGATCTTCCAATTCCTTCATTTGGTGAGTCAAATATGTCGTAGGAGTTGGTTGACACAAGTGCTAGACCGGCAACACCTTCATCTTGAGTATATTCGGGGTCAGAGTGATAGCTTCTCTCGGAGTGATGGTCGTAGTCGGAGCCGGATACCCATTCACCAACATGATCTTGATGTCTTCATTTTCTGTAGCTCCTTGATGACTTGTCCTTCCTTTCCGAATCCTTGCCTCTCCGTGAGGGTCTTCGTTCATAACGATCATCTCTACTCCTCTCTCTTGGTGGTGATTCTTCTCTTTTGCTTCTTCTTTTTGGAGAATCTTCTCTTCTTTTGTAGGGTGCTGTACACTCATTGGAGTAGTGTCCGGGTCTCCCACAATTGTAGCAATTGCGCTCTCGACTAGAAGATCTTTTGTCATTGTATGACCTTGACTTGGAGCTTCTTTCTTTGCTTCTACTCTTGTAGAATTTGTTGAAGTTCTTCACCATTAAGCTCAATTATTCATTGAAGGTTTGTTTCTCACTTGATGATGTGGGGGCTTCACATGAGGCTTTGTAAGCACCACTTGACTTGTTGTGAAGTTCTTCCTTATCCTTGAGTGACATCTCATGAGCAACAATTCTTCCAATGACTTCCGTTGGCTTGAGATCTTTGTAGTTTGGCATCATTTGGATCAATGTGCACACGGTATCATACTTTCCATCCAATGCTCTTAGGATCTTCTTGATGATGAATCTGTCGGTCATCTCTTCACTCCCTAAGCCGACAATCTCATTTGTGATAAGAGCTAGCCTAGAGTACATTTCAGCGACACCTTCACCATCCTTCATCTTGAACTTGTCAAGCTGACTTTGGAGCACATCCAGCTTGGATTCCTTGACGGAGACAGTACCTTCATGCA
Source organism: Triticum aestivum (assembly GCF_018294505.1). Classification (NCBI taxonomy): domain Eukaryota; kingdom Viridiplantae; phylum Streptophyta; class Magnoliopsida; order Poales; family Poaceae; genus Triticum; species Triticum aestivum. The sequence continues at coordinate 530,090,402 of NC_057810.1, read as the reverse complement.
TATCAATCAAAGTATCCCAAATTTCCTTTGCATTCTCAAGACGGCTGATTTTGTTGAATTCTTCGGGGCACAATCCGTTGAAGATGATATCACAAGCTTGAGCATTGTATTGCAGCATCTTCAATTATTCCGCATTAGCTTCACGGTTCTGCTCTCTCCCATCAAAGAATTCACCTTGCAAGCCAATACAAATAATAGCCCAAACGGCGGGGTTATGTCCGAGAATATGCATTTTCATCTTATGCTTCCAACTAGAAAAATTAGTGCCATCAAAGTAAGGACCTCTACGGTGATAATTTCCCTCGCTAGACGCCATACTCTCCTAGGTTGTGAAACCAAGGCTATGACCACCAAAAGCTATGGGAATCAAAGCAAATGGAAACCAAAGCTCTGATACCACTTGTAGGACCTTGAAGTATGTCTAGAGGGGGGGGTGATTAGACTACTTGACCAATTAAAAACTTAACCTTTTCCCAATTTTAGAGTTTGGCAGATTTTAGCAATCTTTGGACAAGTCAAGCAATCATCACACAAATCAAGCAAGCATGCAAAGAGTATATAGGCAGCGGAAATTAAAGCATGCAACTTGCAAGAAAGTAAAGGGAAGGGTTTGGAGGATTCAAACGCAATTGGAGACACGGATGTTTTTGTCGTGGTTCCGATAGGTGGTGCTATCGTACATCCACGTTGATGGAGACTTCAACCCACGAAGGGTAACGGTTGCGCGAGTCCACGGAGGGCTCCACCCACGAAGGGTCCACGAAGAAGCAACCTTGTCTATCCCACCATGGCCGTCGCCCACGAAGGACTTGCCTCACTAGCGGTAGATCTTCACGAAGTAGGCGATCTCCTTGCCCTTACAAACTCCTTGGTTCAACTCCACAATCTTGTCGGAGGCTCCCAAGTGACACCTAGCCAATCTAGGAGACACCACTCTCCAAGAAGTAACAAATGGTGCGTTGATGATGAACTCCTTGCTCTTGTGCTTCAAATGATAGTCTCCCCAACACTCAACTCTCTCTCATAGGATTTGGATCTGGTGGAAAGAAGATTTGAGTGGAAAGCAACTTGGGGAAGGCTAGAGATCAAGATTCATATGGTAGGAATGGAATATCTTGGCCTCAACACATGAGTAGGTGGTTCTCTCTCAGAAATGGTAAGTTGGAAGTGTAGGTTTGTTCTGATGGCTCTCTCCACGAATGAAGAGGAGGTGGAGGGGTATATATAGCCTCCACACAAAATCTAACCGTTACACACAATTTACCAATCTCGGTGGGACCGAATCAACAAACTCGGTCAGACCGATTTAGTAAACCTAGTGACCGTTAGGGTTTTCGGTGGGACCGACATGCAACTCGGTAGGACCGATATGGTTAGGGTTAGGGCATAACGTAATCTCGGTGAGACCGATTACACAAACTCGGTGAGACCGATTTTGGTAATTAGCTAACCAGAGAGTTGGTCAGGTAAACTCGGTGGGACCGATTTGCTCTTTTCGGTGAGACCGAAATGTTACAAAAGGGAAACAGAGAGTTTACATTGCAATCTCGGTGGGACCGATCGCTCACTTCGGTTAGACCGAAACGTTACGAAGGGAAACAGAGAGATTACAATCCCATCTCGGTGAGACCGAGATCCCTATCGGTAAGACCGATTTGCCTAGGGTTTGTGGCAGTGGCTATGACATATGAACTCGGTGGCGCCGGATAGAAAGAATCGGTGTGACCGATTTTGGCTTTAGGTTTAGGTCATATGAGGATGTGAGAAAGTAGTTGAGGGTATTTGGAGCATATCACTAAGCACTTGAAGCAAGAGACTCATTAAGCAACACCTCATCCCTCCTTGATAGTATTGGCTTTTCCTATAGACTCAATGTGATCTTGGATCACTAAAATGTAAAATGAAGAGTCTTGAGCTTTTGAGCTTGAGCCAATCCTTTGTCCTTGATATTTTTAGGGATCCACTTTCATCATCCATGCCATGCCATTCATTGAGCTTTCCTGAAATAATAGTCTTGGAATAGCATTAGCTCAATGAGCTATATGTTGTTATGAATTACCAAAACCACCTAGGGATAGTTGCACTTTCAAGCTCCCCCCCCCCGCCTCTCACTCTTCCCCTATATCCCCGAAACCAGTAAGACCATCCCTTTGTTTAATTCCCGCCTACATGCACCATCGATATGTAGTAGTCTTCCTCGGTGTCTCTCGAACAAACACGTTCTCTTGATGTCGACTCCTCTCACACGCATACAACTTCTCTTCCCTCTCTACAGGCATTTTCCCTCTCGCACCCCATTGTTGGTGGCCTCTGCCATACACATCACCTCTCTATGATGAAGCCATGCACACTTAAATTACATCCGCCACAGAGGACCCCGCAACACACACACACACACACACAAACACACGTGCGTGCGCGTGCAACACACACGCACGCATGCACACCCACCCACCCACCCACCCACCCCCCACACACTAAGACTCCATCTCTCTCTCTCACACACACACAAACTAAGACTCCATCTCTCTCTCTCTCTATCTCTCTCTCTCTCTCTCTCACACACACACAACCCACACACACACACACTAAGACTCCATCTCACACACACATGCTCTAGGCGGAGCATTTGTTCCTACCACCCTTCATCCAACCTTACCCGTATGATAAACAATCACCTTTATTTACTTGCATAACATGGACAAATTCCACTTTACTTTAGTAGTCAGCAAACTTATCATCTGTACCCTTATAAAAACGAGTTGGCGATGATGGTGTGCCTTCCATCTTGTAATACAGACCGTATGATCTATATCTGACGGATAGGAAGCAAAGTATGATAATTTTACAAAAGATACCCGCACCTCTCTCCACATCATTATCTCCCACAACCTCAATGCTCAGCAATTAAAAAAGGAATAAGTCTCTAGAACAATCTAGCATGCATGGTGGCCACCACCGCCTGCCGGTGTCGTCCATCCCCATCCCTCCGCCCATTCCGACCACCATTCACCACCACGCTCCACTCCTCCTCGCCTTATCTCTCATCTTTCATTTTTTTCGATGACATTCTCGAGATACTAGTTTTCTGATAAAATTCTCGAGATACCATTAGTTTTTACACATGGGATTACTCCTGCATGGGTCAATCACAACAGGTGTTTTGTAAAAAAAATGCATATTGATGTTCCGTGCAATGCACGAGAATCTTGATTGTAATTATATAACGCAAATCACGAGCAGGAAGTGACATTTTTTGACACAACCACGTTAACATGGCCACGTAAATCACTAGCTAAAGTAAATACCATTATACTTATATCCCGATGCAAAAGGTTGAGTACATGTCCAAAGAGTAGAGTCGCACACACGCACTCTGTCTCTCAGAATCTCTCACACACACACACCAGTTACGTGACGCCCACTTAAGCAGACACGTATGTTACAATTTGTGCACCCACAGGTACATGTGATGCTGCGCATTTATTTAAGCTAGAAGGCGAACCCAAACAGTAGCTGCATTCATTCCCCTCCCACCGCCTCTTCTCTGGTCACCGTCGCCCGGTAGCCATGGCCCGGCCGAAGGTAACAACATACGCCATACTCCCGCCGGAGCGGCGCTTTAATATGGAAATTTTAGTGGTCACGCATGCATCTTTTTGTGCTAGCACTCCTATATAAGGGTTGACCGATCGCTTCCCGCGAACGTGCGTGGGCGGTGGAAGAGCAAGGAGAAGGGAAGCGGGCTGTGGAGTGTGGAGTAATGTTTTTTACCACAATTTCTTAGGAAACTGAGTGCAATAATTGAGTAGTTTTGCAAACTACTAGTACTACACCTGAAACCGGTTCAAAACCTATACTCCCTTGCCAGCGCACGCTTCCCGCGTGAAACGGTCAGTGTTGCTGTGGAGCGTCAGTGCTGCATTAATGCCCGGCCAGAGCGGAGGCGACCTCTCACTGGCGCCGGCTTTGAAGTGGCGCAACGGCCGAGAGAGCGCCGCTTCCCGGTGCACGCGACTGCTCCGCGTCGAGACTGGCCATAGGCCCTGTTTGGATCCATGGGTTAGAGTTAGTTTGAGCTAGTTGGGGCTCAAATAGCCCTAAAGTATCCAAGCATGAGGGTTTAAATTGGAGCAAGTTGCACCGAACCCACAAAAAAACTATCCCACCCAAGAGGTGGTAATTGGAGATAGTTCTCATTGGGACCACTAAAAAATCACTTTTCTCTCTCCATCAAGTGCATTTATTGTCAATCTAACCCTATCACCCAAACACCTCTTTGGATACAGTTAGTTCAAGGTTAGTCATGAGTTAGTCTAACCTCTAGCTAAGTTAGAGTATCAAACAGGAGCAGTGTAGGACATGCAAGTTGCTCAAAGCATACAGTAAAATTCGTACATGAAAGGATTTTTTTCTTTTTGAAAACGGAACGTGAAAGGAATTTTTTTAGAATGCTCTTGGCATGTCGCTAACATGTGATGAGTTAACCGACCTCAATAGACAGCAAAAACGCCAGCCCGCCGCACTTTGATAGAGACGAGGAGGGAGAAGCGATACAGGCTGCTGGATTACTAGAGATAGGTATCGCACGGAAGCCAAGAAATATGGTGATAGCATGGGTTAGCCATGTACTAGTATGATGTAACTACACTGGGCTGCCGTGTTTCGTACTCTTCCAGTCCAGTGTGGAGATGATTGGTTGATTTTATATCGCTGAATAATATTAATATTATGAGTGCAGACGCTCCACCACGAGGTTCCTTGCTCCTTCTCGGTCCTCGGGAATCTATGTTCCTCTCTATTTTTTACATGAGCTTTGTTCATCCTTTTGCCAACACGCGAGACATCTAGCATCAAGGTGCACATGTTATGCAAGGATCATTCCATCTATATGAAGAACATGTGGGACTGGAACTAGGAGACAAACATGTACTCAGGAGTGGAGGTACAAACCTGAGTAATGTAGCACAGTAAGTGAAGTAGAAAGGCACAAATGGTATGAACATGCGTGGCATATAGGGTGTGTTTGGTTGCGTTCTCGTCTCAGCATAGTTGTTCCCTCTTCATGCATGCTCAACTCAACACCCCTCTTCATGCATGCTCTCTTCATGCATGCTTCTAGTGTATTTGTGCTAAACTAGTGTGGACTCATGCACCCTCCATACACTCTACCAAACACCCAAAAGTAGGTCGAGAAGGGAACTCTTGGGAGGCATTTGTCTCTTACTACGTACTACCACTAAATGTTGTACGTGCAATGCACGGTGATGTTATGGAGTATGTGCCTAAGTACTCTACTACTACTATATTAGTTGGAGGCACATATTAACTTTTATATTTTTTTACGTGTATGCCCTGAGACCTTCCAACTAGACGTGTCTTTCTCTCCAGGTCGCACTTTGTATCGTTCATACCACTAAGTACTACTACGTGTGGTCTCCGACCTAGAAGTGGAAGAAGTGGAGACGCTCTACCACGCTGTTTTTTACATTGGGCTCTACCACGCTGTTCATGTCCCACTCCTTTCGCTGACGTGTGGGACATCCAGCACGTGCCGTGTTTGGCACCCTTCGTCGTAAGAGTTGAAACGCTAGCATTCATCAGAAATAAAAAATAATTATAAATTAGCAGTGATACTATTTATTTTTAGAACCAATCAGCAGTGATACTATACCACGTGGTTTCCTTGCTCCTCGATATCGGAAAGAATACTTCCGTTCGCTAACATGTGGGACATCGACCATCCTGGTCCACTTGCCATGCACGCAGAACTCCAAGGTTCACCCAGGTCGTCGCGCCGCAGTAACAATGACTAATGAGCCGTCAAATCACAGGCCCACTTCCCACTTTGAAGTTGCTCGGACGAAGGAACCATCATGACTTCGTTGAATTCCTCTTCTTGAAGAAAACTACTGTACCAGCAATACTGCTAGCTACAGTAGTTACTCCAACAAAGGCCTCCTTTCGTTCATAGGATAGGAATTTTATAGGAATATGAAAATCATAGGAAGTGAGATGACATGCATCTCACTTCCTATAGAGAAAGAGATGCCATTTGATGCATAGGATAGGAATTTTTCCATTTAGTCTAGGCTAATGTACTGGTAATTTGCTCTAAAAACTATAGTAGTAACTAGTAGTACTGGTACATGCTCGTACTCAAACACAAACAAACACAGTAACTACTAGTACTACTACTTCTCACATGCTGGCCAGACGCCGTCATTTTCCTTCCTGGCTTTGTTGGCGATACCCCACCGTGCTTGGATCTCCGCCAACCTCTCCGCAGCAGTTCGTGCGCCCTTTTCTTTCTTGCGGCAGCGGGCCTCTCCTTTCTTGAGTGCTTTCTGACTTTTCCGCTCCCTCTGTGCGGCTTTGGCCGCCTCTTGCTCTACCGCCCATTCGGCCTTGGCATCTTCAAATTCCTCCCACATAGTTGTGAGGTCGCGAGCGGCGATGAACTCGGCACGGCGGGATGCCATCGCTTCCCTACCATTTTGTGTGCGGTCATGGGCGGCGAGGAACTCGGCGCGGCGGGATGCCATCGATGTCTTACCGGTTAGTGTGTGGTGAGGTGGCATGAACGACGCTTGGTGAGAGCTCTGGGGTGGAGTGGCCAGACAACCGTATAGTGCACTGGTTTGTCAAGAGCTCAAGGATAGAATACGAAGGAAATTTGGATTCCCCTTCAATCATGGTCATTTATTACCGAGTAAAATGCATTTGCGGTCATCAAAATTGTCTTGATAGCTCACTTTGATCATTGTATACGAGATATGGTGATTATACGGTCACTAGCTCAGCGTATAGCTCCGTATTTGTCTGGTTGACTAGTCAAACAGTCTGCATGCACCTCATCAGCTCGTGTTCTTTATCTATCTACGCGGGCCTATCTGCCAATGGAGAAAGAAATACTGTAAAAACCAAAATTATGCGTATGTGGGGAATCAAACCACAGACTCGTTGCTGCAACGCACTGATACGTCTCCAACATATCTATAATTTTTGATTGTTCCATGCTATTATATTACCCCTTTTGGATGTTTATGGGCTTTATTTTACATATTTATATCATTTTTGGGACTAACCTACTAACCGGAGGCCCAACCCATATTGCTGTTTTTTTGCCTATTTTAGTATTTCAAAGAAAAGGAATATCAAACGGAGTCCAGACGGAATGAAACCTTTGGGAGCGTGATTTTTGGAACAAATCTGATCCGGAGAGCTTGGAGTGCAAGTCAAGAAGCTCCCGAGGGCCCCACGAGATAGGCCCCCCCCTGTAGGGCGCGCCCCCTGTCTCGTGGGCCCCTCGGGCGGCCACCGACGTAGTTCTTCTTCCTATATATACCTACGTACCCCGAAAACATCTAGGAGCACCACGAAACACAATTTCCACTGCCGTAACCTTCTGTATTCGCGACATCTCATCTTGGAGACTTCGCCGGCACTCTGCCGGAGCGGGAATCGACCATGGAGGGCTTCTACATCAACATCCTTGCCCCTCCGATGAGTTGTGAGTAGTTTACCACAGACCTACGGGTCCATAATTATTAGCTAGATGGCTTCTTCTCTCTTTTTGGATCTCAATACAATGTTCTCCCCCTCTCTTGTGGAGATCTATTCGATGTAATCTCTTTTTGCGGTGTGTTTATCAAGATCCAATGAATTGTGGGTTTTTGATCAAGTTTATCTATGAATAATATTTGAATCTTCTCTGAATTCTTTTATGTATGATTGAGTTATCTTTGCAAGTCTCTTCGAATTATCAGTTTGGTTTGGCCTACTAGATTGATCTTTCTTGCCATGGGAGAAGTGCTTAGCTTTGGGTTCAATCTTGCGGTGTTCTTACCCAGTGACAGAAAGGGTTGCAAGACACGTATTGTATTGTTGCCATCGAGGATAACAAGATGGGGTTTATATCATATTGCATGTGTTTATCCCTCTACATCATGTCATCTTGCTTAATGCGTTACTTTGTTCTTATGATTTTAATACTCTAGATGCAGGCAGGAGTCGGTCGATGTGTGGATTAATAGTAGTAGATGCAGTCAGGAGTCGGTCTACTTGTTATGGACGTGATGCCTATATACATGATCATGCCTAGATAATCTCATAACTATGCGCTTTTCTATCAATTGCTCGACAGTAATTTGTTCACCCACCGTAATACTTATGCTATCTTGAGAGAAGCCTCTAGTGAAACCTATGGCCCCCGGGTCTATCTCTTATCATATTTGCTTTCAATCTATCTTTATTTGCATCTTTACTTTTTGCATCTATCTTATAAAATACCAAAAATATATTTATCTTATCATACTATCTTTATTAGATCTCACTTTCGCAAGTGGCCATGAAGGGATTGACAACCCCTTTATTGCGTTGGTTGCGAGTTCTCAGTTTGTTTGTGTAGGTGCGTGGGACTTTTGAGGAGCCTCCTACTGGATTGATACCTTGGTTCTCAAAACTGAGGGAAATACTTACGCTACACTTTGCTGCATCACCCTCTCCTCTTCGAGGAAAACCAACGCAAGCTCAAGACGTAGCAAGAAGGATTTCTGGCGCCGTTGCCGGGGAGGTCTTCGCTCAAGTCAAGACATACCAAGTACCCATCACAAACCCATCTCCCTCGCATTTACATTATTTGCCTCTCGTTTTCCTCTCCCCCACTTCACCCTTGCCGTTTTATTCGCCCTCTCTTTCCCAATCTCCTCCTTTCTTTTTTGCTTGCCTTCTTTTGTGTGCTTGTTTGCTTGTTTGACCTTATGGCCGAGCCTAAGGGTCCTGACCACCTTCTCAGAAGGATGGATGAGATTGAATCAAATATTAGAAGCTTTATGAATTTGCAATTTGAGCATAATAATTTCTTTAGAAAAGAGCTTAAGGAACAAAAAACTTTTTGGGGTTTATGAACAAAGAGCTTGATGATATGAATAAAGAATTCTATGGTGTTAACGCTCAAATTACCCGGCTTGAAAATGCTATAGCCAAAATTTCTGACAAGCAAGCCACCTTAGTCAATAAGATGGCCGCTAAACCAGAAAAATTACATGAAAATAATGATGAGGATCTTAAAGTTATTGATGTGTCTCCGATTAGATCTATGTTTTGCAATATGAATTTTGATGATTATGGGAGTGATGATGAATCAACTTTGCCTAGAAGGCGTCCCAAAAATTCAGAATCTTTAGATCTTGATGTTAAATTTGGTAAAAGAGAGATTGGAGAATCCTCAACTTCTAATAATATTGAACCTACTATCTCGGATTTCAAGGAATTTGATTATGATAATTGCTCTTTAAAAGGTTGTATTTCCTTGTTGCAATCCGTTGTTAATTCTCCTCATGCTTATAGTCAAAATAAAGCTTTTACCAAACATATTGTTGATGCCTTGATGCAATCTTATGATGAAAAACTTAATTTGGAAGTTTCTATACCTAGAAAACTTAATGATGAGTGGGAACCTACTATAAAGATTAGAATTAAAGATTATGAGTGTTTTGCTTTGTGTGATTTGGGTGCTAGTGTTTCCACGATTCCGAAAACTTTATGTGATATTCTAGGTTTCCATGATCTTGATGATTGCTCTTTAAATTTGCACCTTGCGGATTCCACCATTAAAAAGCCTATGGGAAGGATCAATGATGTTCTTATTGTTGCAAATAGAAATTTGGTGCCCGTAGATTTTATCGTTCTTGATATAGATTGCAATCTTTCTTGCCCTATTATTCTCGGTAGACCTTTCCTTAGAACAATTGGTGCGATTATTGATATATAGGAAGGGAACATTAGATTCCAATTTCCTTTAAAGAAAGGCATGGAGCACTTTCCAAGAAAGAAAGTCAAATTACCTTATGAATCTATCATGCGTGCTACTTGCGAATTTAGTGCCAAAGATGGCACTAGTTAAATCTATCTTCGCTTTTTATGCCTAGCTAGGGGCGTTAAACGATAGCGCTAGTTGGGAGGCAACCCAATTTTCTTTATGTTTTTAGTTTTTGCTCCTGTTTAGTAATAAATCTTGCATCTACCTTCTGTTTAGATGTGATTTTAGCTTTTAATTAGTGTTTGTGCCAAGTAGAACCTATAGGATAACCTACGATGATAGTTGATTTGATTCTGCTGAGAAAACAGAAACTTTGCATGCACGAATATAATTTTGTTAAATCACAGGAACGTTCTTTTGCATTGATTATTTTTTCTGCTGTTCAATAGACAAATTTTCCAGGACTTCCTATTTTGGTAGGAATTTTAGAGTTCCAGAAGTTTGCGTTAGTTACAGATTGCTACAGACTATTCTGTTTTTTGCAGATTCTGTTTTTCGTGTGTTGTTTGCTTATTTCAATGCATCTATGGCTAGTAATTCGGTCTATGAACCATAAAGAAGTTGGAATACAGTAGGTTTAACACCAAAATAAATAAAGACTGAGTTCATTGCAGTACCTTATGTGGTGGTTTTGTTTTCTTTCCCTAACGGAGCTTATAAGATTTCCTGTTGAGTTTTGTGTTGTGAAGTTTTCAAGTTTTGGGTAAAGCTTTTATGGACTATGGAATAAAGGGCGGCAAGATCCTAAGCTTGGGGATGCCCATGGCACCCCAAGATATTCAAGAATAGCCAAAAGCCTAAGCTTGGGGATGCCCCGGGAAGGCATCCCCTCTTTCGTCTTCGTTCATTGGTAACTTTACTTGGAGCTATATTTTTATTCGCCACATGATATGTGTTTTGCTTGGAGCGTCGTGTATTATATTAGTCTTTGATTTTTAGTTTACCACAATCATCCTTGCTGTACACACCTTTTGGGAGAAGCCTATTTGATTAGAATTTGCTAGAATACTCTATGTGCTTCACTTATATCTTTTGAGCTTGATAGTTTTTGCTCTAGTGCTTCACTTATATCTTTTAGAGCACGGTGGTATCTTAATTTTGAAGAAATTGCTAGTCTCTCATGCTTCACTTATATTATTTTGAGAGTCTTTTAGAACAGCATGGTATTTGCTATTATCATAAAGTTGGTCCTAGAATGATGAGCATCCAAGTTGGGTATAATAAAAACTATCATAGGAAGTGAATTGGATGCTATGATCAACTTGATACTTGATAATTGTTTTGAGATATGGAGGTAGTGATATTAAAGTCATGCTAGTTGGGTGATTATGAATTCAAAGAATGCTTGTGTTGAAGTTAGCAAGTCCCTTAGCATGCACGTATGGTTAAAGTTGTGTAACAAATTTGAAGCATGAAGTGTACTTGGCTTGTGCATCCTTATGAGTGGCGGTCGGGGACGAGCGATGGTCTTTTCCTACCAATCTATCCCCCTAGGAGCATGCGCGTAGTACTTGATTTTTGATGACTTCTAAATTTTTGCAATAAGTATATGAGTTCTTTTGACTAATGTTGAGTCCATGGATTATACGCACTTTTACCTTTCCGCCTTTGCTAGCCTCTTCGGTACCGTGCATTGCCCTTTCTCACCTTGAGAGTTGGTGCAAACTTCGCCGGTGCATCCAAACCCCGTGATACGATACGCTCTATCACACATAAACCTCCTTATATCTTCCTCAAAACAGCCACCATACCTACCTATTATGGCATTTCCATAGCCATTCCGAGATATATTGCCATGCAACTTTCCACCGTTCCGTTCTTCATTTTCATGACATACTTTACTTTTGTCATATTGCCATTGCATGATCATGTAGTTGACATCGTATTTGTGGCAAAGCCACCATGCATTATTTTTCATACATGTCACTCTTGATTCATTGCACCATCCCGGTACACCGCCGGAGCATTCATATAGAGTCATATCTTGTTCTAGTTTCGAGTTGTAATTCTTATGTTGTATTCAATAGAAGTGCGATGATCATCATTATTAGAACATTGCCAAAAAAAAGCCAAAAAGAAAAAAAAGGGAAAGGCCCAAAAAAGAAAAAAAGAGAAAAAAAAGAAAATGAATAAAAAGGGCAATGTTACTATCTCTTTTTCCACACTTGTGCTTCAAAGTAGCACCTTGTTCTTCATGTAGTGAGTCTCATATTTTGTGCTTCAAAGTAGCACCTTGTTTTTCATGTAGTGAGTCTCATAAGTTGTCTTTTTCGTACTAGTGGGAATTTTTCATTATAGAACTTGGCTTGTATATTCCTACGATGGGCTTCCTCAAATGCCCTAGGTCTTCATGAGCAAGCAAGTTGGATGCACACACACTAGTTTCCCTTTATTGAGCATTCATTTGTATCTCTAGTGCATCCGTTGCATGGCAATCCCTACTCCTCATGTTGACATCAATTGATGGGCATCTCCATAGCCCGTTGATTATCCTCGTCAATGTGAGACATTCTCCTTTTTTGTCTTCTCCACACAATCCCCATCATCATATTCTATTCCACCCATAGTGCTATATCCATGGCTCACGCTCATGTATTGCGTGAAGGTTGAAAAAGTTTGAGATTATTTACGTATGAAACAATTGCTTGGCTTGACATCGGGGGTATAGAAGTTGGGAACATTTTTGTGTGACGAAAATGAAGCATAGCCTAACTATATGATTTTGTAGGGATGAACTTTCTTTTGCCATGTTATTTTGAGAAGACATGATTACTTTGATTAGTATGCTTGAAGTGTTACTATTTCTTATGTCAATATGAACTTTTATTTTGTATTCATTTGGATCTGAACATTCATGCCACAATGAAGAAAAATACATTATGAATTATGCTAGGTAGCATTCCACATCAAAAATTTCTTTTTTATGATTTACCTACTCGAGGACGAGCAGTAATTAAGCTTGGGGATGCTTGATACGTCTCCAACATATCTATAATTTTTTATTGTTCCATGCTATTATATTACCCCTTTTGGATGTTTATGGGCTTTATTTTACATATTTATATCATTTTTGGGACTAACCCACTAACCGGAGGCCCAGCCCATATTGCTGTTTTTTTGCCTATTTCAGTATTTCGAAGAAAAGGAATATCAAACGGAGTCCAAACGGAATGAAACCTTCGGGAGCGTGATTTTTGGAACAAATCTGATCCGGAGAGCTTGGACTGCAAGTCAAGAAGCTCCCGAGGGCCCCACAAGATAGGCCCCCCTGTAGGGCGCGCCCCCTGTCTCGTGGGCCCCTCGGGCAGCCACCGACGTACTTCTTCTTCCTATATATACCTACGTACCCCGAAAACATCTAGGAGCACCATGAAACACAATTTCCACTGCCGTAACCTTCTGTATTCGCGAGATCTCATCTTGGAGCCTTCGCCGGCACTCTGCCAGAGGGGGAATCGACCACGGAGGGCTTCTACATCAACATCCTTGCCCCTCCGATGAGTTGTGAGTAGTTTACCACAGACCTATGGGTCCATAGTTATTAGCTAGATGGCTTCTTCTCTCTTTTTGGATCTCAATACAATGTTCTCCCCCTCTCTTGTGGAGATCTATTCGATGTAATCTCTTTTTGCGGTGTGTTTGTCGAGATCCAATGAATTGTGGGTTTATGATCAAGTTTATCTATGAATAATATTTGAATCTTCTCTGAATTCTTTTATGTATGATTGAGTTATTTTTGCAAGTCTCTTCGAATTATCAGTTTGGTTTGGCCTACTAGATTGATCTTTCTTGCCATGGGAGAAGTGCTTAGCTTTGGGTTCAATCTTGCGGTGTTCTTACCCAGTGACAGAAAGGGTTGCAAGACATGTATTGTATTGTTGCCATCGAGGATAACCAGATGGGGTTTATATCATATTGCATGTGTTTATCCCTCTACATCATGTCATCTTGCTAAATGCGTTACTCTGTTCTTATGAACTTAATACTCTAGATGCAGGCAGGAGTCGGTTGATGTGTGGAGTAATAGTAGTAGATACAAGCAGGAGTCGGTCTACTTGTTATGGACGTGATGCCTATATACATGATCATGCCTAGATAATCTCATAACTATGCGCTTTTCTATCAATTGCTCGACAGTAATTTGTTCACTCACCGTAATACTTATGCTATCTTGAGAGAAGCCTGTAAAGAAACCTATGGCCCCCGGGTCTATCTCTTATCATATTTGCTTTCAATCTATGTTTATTTGCATCTTTACTTTTTGCATCTATCTTATAAAATACCAAAAATATATTTATCTTATCATAGTATCTTTATTAGATCTCACTTTCGCAAGTGGCCATGAAGGGATTGACAACCCCTTTATTGCGTTGGTTGCGAGTTCTTAGTTTGTTTGTGTAGGTGCGTGGGACTTTTGAGGATACTCCTACTGGATTGATACCTTCATTATCAAAACTGAGGGAAATACTTACGCTACACTTTGCTGCATCACCCTCTCCTCTTCGAGGAAAACCAACGCAAGCTCAAGACGTAGCACGCACCCTCGTCAGCCAAATGAAAATGAAATACTTCGTGTCAGACACTCATGCTCACGTTGTCAAAGCATGCTAATGCATGCACGTCGCCCTCTAAAGCATGCTAATCCGTATGCCGCGGCTCATTGCCATTTGCCCGCTATATTAACTTGAGCCCCAGCTCCCAGCCATAGCCAAAGACCCACACTTATTATCCTCTGGTCCCTTCCTTATGTCGGCACCACTCCAACCATGGCCTCCTGGCGCTCCGAAGCTCTCTTGGACGTACTATCGTAGGAGCAGACGAGGGACATCGGCGGCTCCGCTCCGGGCGGGCTCCAAAGCTCTCTTCGACGTACTGTCACAGGAGCAAACGAAGGAGATCGCCGGCACCCCCCCAGCCTCCCTCCGCCACCACGACCAAAACCCGGCGCGCGTGCGCGGGCGCAGCCGACAGCTAGGAAGAGTAGTACACGCTAGGTCGCCGCCGCTCTGGTCCCAGGAAGGCCACCGCTACTCCACTCAGTCGATGCCAAGCTTGGTGGGGCAAACATCGGCGGCCGATTAGCCGCTTGACAGCGACGTGGAGGCAGAAATCTTCAGAACCTTGTGCTCTGGAGTAGGAGGTTATCGAGGCGGATGAGGAGGAGGCAAAGGCAATGGCCGGCTTTCTCGGGTTCATGGCCAGACATGGTGGTCATGCGCCGGCGATCGTTTAGATTAGGTTTACAGTAGGTTTTAGTACGGTTTGTGCGAAATATGCAATGAATTTCGTCCAGTTTGTAGGAAAAGTTTTCGAAATGTAATGAATTTCATCCGGTCAATTTAAAATTTGCTTTGTTTGCATGAATTTTGTCCGGTTAGTTCATATAGTTGTCGAAAGGTATGCAGGCAGCACCGGATGGCATCCATCAGTGTCCTCGGACAGATGCCGGTGGAAATTTGTGGGCCAGTGTTGGAGATGCCCTAACTATCATGCTATAATCACTAGAAGTCCTCCATTATTTGGCAGGGAACAGTTATCCCTCGGTCAAAATCAGATCCGCGGTGTTTCACACTCCTCCCGCGTAAGAGTGTAAACTCTTGCTTACATAAAAATGGATCAAGTGGACGGCACTGTAGCATGTCATATCACTCGAAATAGCCCGCATAACGAGCGGGAAAGCACCGCCCTCGTCATTTTATTCTGGATTTCTATCGATCGATCGCGCGAACATGTTACGCTTCGCAAGTTCTAAAGGAAAAGGCGGCACACTTACGACTCGTACACGTCGCACCCCCGACAGTCCGGCTCGCACGCCGCTCACCAGAGGGGACACGCGTTGTCTTGCAATTTCACTGACATGTGGGACCGTAATTGAATAAACCGTTATTAGCCGAAATCTAATCGCTTGGCGGGCGTCGGCTGAGAAGAGAAAAACGGGGGAGGGAGAAGAGATCGCCCGCCCTCCGTGCACGGACTCCAAGAAATATATGGTGATAATGTGAGGTGGGCCATGCTAGAGTCCGGACCGCTTCCTGAGCCCGCTCTCACCGCCCTGGCCCCTCAAGACGCCAGCTGCCCGCAAGTAGTACTCCTTATGTGGAGGAGAGAGAGGCATTGACAAAGTCAAGGAGTGGGCTCTGCAAGAGCCCGTCTCTACATGTTCTCCTAGGTATAAAAACATAATTCTAAAAAAGGCATAAAAAACAATTGTGTCTAAAAAAAGAAAGGTAAAAAACATTTGAGAGGAAATAGATAGAGAGAAAGTGAGAAAAAGTTGTAACCTGGGCATTACATGAGGAAGGAGGGAGTGGTGCACATGCCAAGTTCACTGGGCGGCCGTGTTTCCCACTCCGCCATCGTAACAGTGGAGACAATAGATTTCATCAAAAATAAACAATGAATACTCATTGCTCGTCCTCTATATCGGAAAGAATACTTTCATTCACCGACATGTGGGACGTCGACCATCCTGGTCCACCTGCCATGCACAAAATTATCCTGGTCTACCCCGGTCGTATCGCAGGCCCAACCTTCCCACTATAAGTCGTTCGGACGAAGGAACCATCATGACTTCGTTGAATTCCGCTTCTTCAAGAAAACTTACTGTACCCGCAATACTGCTACCACACACGAAGACTGGACAGCACTCTACCACGTCATATCACTGAAACCCACTAGGCAAAACTAGACCGCCTAGGTCATCTATTTTGGAACGGAGGGAGTACGTCTCCGCACTAATATGATTTTGTGTTGCACGTTCTCTGTACTTTTGCTACGATTTTCCTACCCTATGAACCAAATGAGGCTTGAATGTATCTGTGTCGACTATTGTCTGATCGATCGTTAAGCCTTCAATTTTAGGAGCTAGGGCTATTGGTCGATCGACGAGGGATAAGTATAAGCGTACCACAAGCTCATCAACCCCAACGTTTCTCTTCGGTGAGTGTTTTGCAAGTACTATAGCTCGCACAGTAGCTAGCCTACTAACACCAAGAATCGTCAAACAAGCCCTGCTGATATGATAAACAGTTCAAACTTACATCTAAGCATGACATATATTACATCATAAGCTGGTGAGGATACATCTGTTTCCATAACTCGGAGAGGGTTCGCATGATTCACTATCAAACAAAAGTAGCAAGTACCGCCCACACAAGATAGTGCACTAGCCCTAAGATGGTTTGATAACATGCATCGTTCTGGTAATTAAACACATGGCAATGCAAACTACCCTGAAGGATTAACACGACCAACTATTTCTTGTCATCGATCTCTCGGGCAGTGACCAAAGCACGGACAGCGGCATGGGAATCGATTTCTGGGGCGATGTCCACAGGACTAACCGCGACATCAGAATCGATCTCTGGGCTGATGTCCACAGGATGGACAGCGGCATCAGAATCGATCTCCGGGGCGATGCCAAGAGGACGGGCCGCGACATCAGAATCATCAAGGACATCCACCGGCACTTGCACAACCCTAACATATTAGCAAGCACATTACAAATAATCAAAAACCACAACTATGGTAATAAGCCATTATTTTTTACCTTGTGCAGCTCACCGGGGGATCTCATCCCTCCGGGGGCCATCTCCTCGTCCTCGATGGGGGCCATCACCTTGCCAGGGGAATACTGCTTCTCAACGGCGACTATCTCCTCAAACTCGGCCTTGAGCCTCGCATAGGTGGCCATCAGAGTTCCTGGGGTAGGCATGGTGGGGCCCTTGCTATTCTTCCAACTTTCTTTGAGGAGTTTGTCCGCCAATGTCATCAACTCTTTGGCCAGTGCTTGTTTCTTGGAGTTCTTCGTCTCCATGGGTTGGCCCGCCAACATGGTCAACTCGTTGGTCGGTGCTCGCTTCCTAGAGATCGCTGTCTCCAGTGGGTTGTCCGCTGGCAACTCCTTGTCTAGTGCTCCAGGATCCATCAATGAACTGACAAACAAAAATAATCGAAAGGAAACCACAATCGCAATGAAAACGGGAAAAGAATAGGATGTGAGAATCGGTCGGTGCTTCGCAAAAAGAAGATTCTTGGAATGAAAATATAGCAGCATAACTTATTCGCCCACCTTTCCTTCGTCGGTACAGAAGAAAAATGGTAGAAGTGAGTACCACTAATTTATTACTGCCTAATTTTCCTATTGGAGTTAAACAAACCTTTAGTAGGACCCTATGCTAAATCATGCACGTGTGTATGTTTGTATATGGAGGTGAATCATGTGGTGGAGCAAGGAGGGAATATTATTAGTGTCATGACATGATAGTTCTATTGTTTTGCATGTCAATTTATTGCCATTAGTTCAATGAGGCAATGTTTTGCGTCTTGTCCATCATGAATATGATGCTACTGTTTGAGTAATATGCTAATGTCTTCCTACCCTTTCTCACTAAGCTAATGAAGGTTTCACCTTGTTCCTACTTGTGCAAACAGGGATCGTGTTGTGCCAATCATACATTTTAGTGGAACTACACAAGACAATACAATGAACTGTATCCTAGCCAGTGCTTTAACTCTGCTGGAAGATCTTGATAATCTTTCGATATAATCTCAACACTAGTAAACAAGAGTGATTTCAACCATGCATTTGAAGTGCACAAAAATATATACTATTGTGTGATTCTAGTGAGTGCTTTATCATCTCTTATGGGACTACATGAATAAGCTTTTTTCTCAGGTTGGTACGGGCCTAAGGCCATAATCCATATTAGTTTGCTGTCATCTCTATTTGTATCGTGCTACTGTCATGAGAAACTCCTTTATCTTTGCACGTTAAAGTTTTGCAACCTATGATAAATGGAAATGCTTTGAGTGTTGAGCTAATTGGCACTAATTAAATAAACTAATACCTCTCTTTAAGCAAGACTACTATGTTGCTAACTTTACCATTAAGATAATGACGGTGCTTCTATTTGTTAGTGTATGTTTCATCAACTAGTCCTACTATTACAGTAATCTCACTCTCTCAATATATGTGCCAAAAGGGATGCTCGATTTTGGTGGAACTGCACAAAAACTTTGGGTGCTTCATTGCGTCGACAGCTTCCATCGTTTCCTGTCAGTCGCTAATCTCGGCTTGCTTTATTCATTCGTTGTCAGTCGCTTCGCTTATCTCGGCTTCCAGTAAAAGGAAATAGTAATTGATATGCTACCTCACGCAGGTTGGTACTGGTCTTTATCCTGATTATTGTGCTTGTCATATGTATTGGTAATTTGGTATTGTGCTACTGTTTGCCGATTTCATAAAGGAGTAATTTGGAGCCTGAACTCGCAGGCAAATCATTACATCGGGTGATTTCAGTAGAACTGCACAAAATGATCAGATGGACAGGTGCTGCTATGTACTCCAAAGTTCACTCAGACAAGCATCAATGTTGACAACAAGAAGTGTCTATATTCATTCGAGTATCAACCGGCGTCAACCAATTGTCAAACTCCATGTATTAGGAGAGTGAACGCCAAAAATATTGCTTGGTGCATAGCCCAGAAAAATGCAGTCCAGTCTTTGGTCCCAACTTGTGCCTTTTGGTCATCGACACATATGGTAGCGAACTATATGGCATGGGGTCTAAATATTCCAGAAAAGTTGGTTGACGCATATATTCATCTGGAACTTAATCAGTCTGCACGCCAAGGATGCTCTATTTCAGTTGTACTGCACAAAAAATTTAGGTGGTTCATTTTCTCAACCGCCTCCTTTCTCATCTGCAATGTAGAATTTTGGCAAGATACAGGACCAAGATGAGCCAGTAAACTAGTTGGATATAATTAGTGGCCAAGTTGCTCAAACCTCTCTCGGCATGAGGCCACTATTTGAGGATATACCTACAAGCAAAGTTCAGATTGTCTGTGCTGCTTCTTATGTACTCGAAAGTTTACTCATACACAAGAACGAATTTTAGCAAGAAGTACCTCCGATTGAACACCATTTACTAGTCTGTACCCTAAGTAATTAAAGTTCATCCATGGATCATATTGGATGTGATCTCAATCATTTGGATGCATAAACATACTAAATATGTGTATATCTGAATCTTTTTTTGAATTATGTATGAATATTGTGGTGTGATCTATCAATCATTTGGATGCATAGATATGCTGAGCTTGTGTATATATGAATCTTTTGAGTTGTTGATAGCGAATGTTGGCTATGAATACTAATGTGTCCTGTGAACCTGAGTTTGATACGAATGTTTACCTTTTCTGTTGTATTTGTGTGTGAACTTGTTAGTATGCCTACTATGGGGTATGTGACGTGTGGGTGTCAACGGCACACCTTCTTCCCGAGAAGAATTGCACCTGCTTTGTTAGGGTAGCAATGGTGCATAAGCTCTTTTTAATCTTTTTATTACTCTGTCTTCCCCTCTCCCCCGCTCAACCCCTACCATAATGTTTTTGGCCTCAAAACAAACATAGTACTGCGTTGTTTTTGGGGCTTGATGAAAAATCGAGTGCTGGTTTCTGTAGGTTGGCCCGCCCAGAAAATGGGCTGCTGATCCACCACGATGGACTGGGAGGCTAAAAATACAAGTTGTATGGTGCAGAGGCTAGTAAAAAGACACTATCGAGAGCCATCCACTGAAGAAAAAAAATCGCTCCTGATGTTCTTCTTCAGTCGTGCCGCCGGCCCCCTCTTTAATCCAGTTCGCTTGGGGATCTGGTATCATTTTTTTCCAGAGGGCGAACAAGTATCAGCTAGGCCTAGGTTTTGTATTTTAACATGCGTAGCCCACGACATACGGAGACAGTGGTTTCAACTTATTTTTTGAGGTCCATACCGGCCTATGGGCTTTTTCTTAAAGATCGGCAGCCCAATGTATTTTTTAATAAAACGCAGGTCTCTGTTCTATTTATCTATATATAAGAATAATAATGTTGTGTCCAATTTATGTTTTCCCTTCTAACCACATTATATATATTTATATTATTACTATTATCGTATATTTTATATAGACTTATATATACATTATAAAAACATCCCACTTGTTATTAACTTATAAAAGTAAATGTTTAACGGAAGTTGGCTAGGAAAATCCTGGTTGTTTTTGACTCACAAGTAAGGAAAATCCTGGTGATTACGTACAAAAGCTTGCGAAGATTTTGAGGACCAATTTAATAATAACGCGCACATTTTTATTTTGAGCAATAACTCGCTAATTTGTTAATTATATATATATATATATATATATATATATATATATATATAATGTGCCTCTCCGGTTTATTCTTTGATATTAATTGCTCCTTCTAACATAACATTATATATATAACGAGTCCACCTAATAAGTGTATTTCAAGGAAGTGCAAATGGGCTGGGATTTCTTAGAAAATATAAATGGGTCTGATTGACATGAAATTATTTGTTCCCCCAGCCCAGCAAATGGATTGTACATTCTAGAAAACATGGGTTAAATATATGCCACATTTTTGCAAGCTGACATGTGGGCCAACAGGTCGAAGCCTACGCAGGGCGTTGTCAAGTTGGTCAACAAGTGATTGTGTCATCCATAGGCATTGGATTTATACCCAACGACCGGCATGAACCTTCAATCTCTCGTATTCTTCCTCCAGCATTGCCGGGACCGCCTGGTCTAGCCTCCGGCGGCTAGCGGCTCTACTTAGCATGCATTGCTGCGAAGCGCTACCCCACTGCCGGCCAGGCTATCCCTCCACCCCTCGACACCTCCTGTTATTCTCCACAGACTGCAGCCCCACGCCGCAATAGAACCAGTTATAACCCTTCTCCTCCTCTCAATCTGCGACTTCATTGCCGCGTCTTCCCATCTCCGAGTCGTTCCTGTCCGGGGCCTCACCGTCGTCCACCGCCTTGCTACGCTTGGTGCAGCGTGGTCAACAAATGAGAGTGATAGGAAGAGGACTGTACGTGGAGAGCCTGACGGCTGGGACCCACGAGGTCCATGGTCGCACGCAAGGAAAGTTCCTCCTTATTAAGCTAAATTTTTTTTCCTCCACCTAACAGCTCGGACCCACCAGCTGTATCTTCGCACGGAAGGAAGTGCCTCCTTGTTTTGTGAAAAATATTATTCACCCATTGACAGCTGGGACCCGTCAGATTTGGTGGCTGACTTGTGGGCCTACTAAGCGGACGTGTACGCACGGCTTTGTCAACTTAATCAACAAATGATTCTAGCAGATGGACCGTTGGATGTTAATCCAACAGTCGTGCTCCTTCTTCAACCTGTGTTCTTGCTCCTATCTCCCGTGGGCGGCATCGCGGCTATGGTGTCGTGCCCCCGAACCAGTGAAGTTTCCCACTCCTCTCTATCTGCGACTCCACTGCCCCGTCTTCCCCATCTCCGGGTCGTTCCAGTCTGGGTGCGCTCGGCACGGTGTGGTCAACGTGGTCAACAACCGAGAGTCATCGGAAGATGACTGTACGTGAGAGGCTGACAGTGGGGACGCACCACGCCCATGGACGCATGCATGCAATAGAACGCGGCGTGGTCAACGTGGTCAAGGAACGACTTCCATCGGAAGTATACTATACGTGGAGAGTCTGACAGCTGAGTCCATGGCCGCAGCAAGTAAGTGCCTCCTTATTACGCAGAAAATAATGATTCCTCTAACTGACAACAGGGACCCACTGGACGGGCCACCGTATTTTGAGAAAAAAATGTTTGCCCCCTGACTGGTGGGACCCACTGGACGGGCCACCGTATTTTGCGAAAAAAACATTTACCCCTGACTACAGGGACCCACTTGACGGGCCACCATATTTCGCGAAAAAACGTTCCCCCCGCTGTCAGCTCGGACCCACCGGAAGTGCCTCCTTATTAAGCAGAAAAAATGAATACTCCCCTTGCTAGCTGGGACCCACCTTGGTGGGAGGCTAACTTGTGGGCCCACTAAGTTGACGGGGACGGAGGGTTTTTTCAACTTAGTCAATATGAACGATTTTAGCTGCAAACACCATACGATGTCCGTCCAACGACCATCATACTTCTTCAACCTCTGGTCTTCTTGCTCCAGCCGCCCAAAGTAGCGCCGATCATGCCGACTGCTCCTGCCTCCGTGGCCGGCTGTGATGCTGCGGAGGCCTCACCGCCCCCTACTACTCCTGCCGCTGGCCAGGCCATCCCTCCACTCACCCACAACCCCTGTTATTCTGCGATGACGGCAGCCTCAAACCGCAACCGAACGAGTGAACCCTCATACTCCTCTACGCGTGGGCATCCACTGCCGCGTCTTCCCCGGCTCCGCATCGTCCCCTTCCTAGGCCTCGCCGTCGTCCACCGTCGTGGTGCTCTCGGCGCGGCGTGGTCAATGTGGTCAATGACCGACTTCCATTGGAAGAGTACTGTACGTGGAGAGGCTGACAGCTGGGTCCACGGCAGCCGCAAGGAAGTGCCTCCTTATTACGCGCAAAATAATTATTCCTCCACCTGACAGCAGGGACCCATCGGACGGGCCATCGTATTTTGCGAAAAAAATGTTTCCCCCCTGACTGCTGGGACCTACCAGCTACATCTTCGCATGCAAGGAAGTGCGTCCATATTACGAGCGAATAAAAATGATTCGCCCCCCTGTGGGAGTCCTAGACTAGGGGGTGTCCAAATAGCCGAACTATCATCATCGGCCGGACTCCAAGACTATGAAGATACAAGATTTAAGACTTCGTCCCATGTCCGGATGGGACTTTCCTTGGCGTGGGAGGAACCTTGGCGATACGGATATGTAGATCTCCTACCATTGTAACCGACTCTGTGTAACCCTAGCCCTCTCCGGTGTCTATATAAATCGTATGGTTTTAGTCCGTAGGACATAGCAACAATCATACCATAGGCTAGCTTCTAGGGTTTAGCCTCGTTGATCTCGTGGTAGATCTACTCTTGTAATACCCACATCATCAATATCAATCAAGCAGGACGTAGGGTTTTACCTCCATCAAGAGGGCCCGAACCTGGGTAAAACATCGTGTCCCTTGTCTCCTGTTACCATCCGCCTAGACGCACAGTTCGGGACCCCCTACCCGAGATCCGCCGATTTTGACACCGACATTGGTGCTTTCATTGAGAGTTCCTCTTGTAATCACCGATAGGCTTGATGGCTCCTTCGATCATCAACAACGATGCGGTCCAGGGTGAGACTTTTCTCCCCGGACATATCTTCGTATTCGGCGGCTTTGCACTGCGGGCCAATTCGTTTGGCCATCTGGAGCAGATCGAAAGCTACGCCCCTGGCCGTCAGGTCAGATTTGGA
Organism: Triticum aestivum; assembly: GCF_018294505.1. Classification (NCBI taxonomy): domain Eukaryota; kingdom Viridiplantae; phylum Streptophyta; class Magnoliopsida; order Poales; family Poaceae; genus Triticum; species Triticum aestivum. Next base: position 530,066,359 of record NC_057810.1, on the reverse strand, counting down.
AGTCTGAACTTCACGGCTGACATCCGCGGAGACTTGATCTTCGATGGATTCGAGCCACAGCCGAGCGCGCCGCACTGTCACGATGGGCATGATTTAGCTCTGCTGCCGGATAGTGCCCTGGAGGCCGCACACGAGTCCGCTCCGACCCTCGATTCGGAGCCGGCTGCGCAGATCGAGGACGGGTGGTTAGACACCGCCTCGGGGGCTGCAACCTCTACGGCGATAGAGCCGAATACTGACCTTGTCCCTTGTGAAGCTCGTGACTCCGAGGTGCCGGACTCCTTGCCGGACTCCGAACCTCCCGCGCCCCCTCCAATCGAATCCGATTGGGCGCCGATCATGGAGTTCACCGCTGCGGACATCTTTCAACACTCACCTTTCGGCGACATCCTGAGTTCGCTAAAGTATCTCTCGTTATCAGGAGAGCCCTGGCCGGACTGCGGTCAGGACGGTTTTGATGCGGACGACGAAGAAATTCAAGTCCCACCCACCACCCACTTAGTAGCCACTGTCGATGATTTAACCGACATGCTAGACTTCGACTCCGAAGACATTGACGGTATGGATGACGATGCCGGAGACGACCAAGAACCAGCGCCTACTGGGCACTGGAAAGCCACCTCAACTCACGACGTATACATGGTGGATACACCAAAAGGAAGCGATAACGAGGAACAACGGGACGCGGCGAAGGATAATTCCCCCGAAAAACAACAAAAACGGCGACGCAAGCGCCGCCCGAAGTCCCGCCTCGATAACAACGGCACCCATACTGACCCAGCCGTAGAGCAGGGCGAACCAGTGGACGAGCAACCCATTCCCGGCGAAAACAATAGTCCAGACGATCTCACGCCGGACACATCACCGGAGCATAAGAACCTTCACAGAAGGCTCGTCGCCACTGCAAGAAGTTTGAAGAAGCAAAAGCGGAAGCTCAAAACGGCGGAAGACGTACTCAGAATGAGATGGAGCAAAGTACTCAAGACCGCAGATAAATACGGCGATAGTCACCAAGCAAAGAGCTACCCGAAGCGCAAGCTGTTGCCCGAATTTGACGAGGAGGCCGTAGAGCCCCCACAGTCAAAAAAGAAAGAGGCCGCCTGGCCGGATAGACGACCAGATAACAGGCTAAGAGCGGCAAGCGGCGCCGCACACAATCCGGCACACGATCCACATAAGGATCCTCGCAAAAAGGATGGCCCGGTCAGGTCCATCTATGGGCCAAAAAAGAAGGCTCCAGGAAGCAACACAACCCGCCGAGTGTTCGAAGATAACGGCACACCTAAATACAGGGGCGCCGCACACCCACTATGTTTCACCGATGAGGTACTGGATCATGAATTTCCAGCGGGATTCAAGCCCGTAAACATAGAGGCATATGACGGAACAACAGACCCCGGAGTCTGGATTGAGGATTATATCCTACACATACATATGGCTAGAGGAGACGATCTCCACGCCATAAAATACCTACCCCTCAAGCTCAAAGGGCCAGCTCGGCATTGGCTCAAAAGCCTCCCAGAAAATACCATCGGAAGTTGGGAAGAGCTTGAGGATGCGTTTCGAGCAAATTTTCAGGGAACTTATGTCCGCCCTCCGGATGCAGACGATTTAAGTCACATAACTCAACAGCCCGGGGAGTCAGCACGCAAATTCTGGAACAGGTTCCTCACCAAAAAGAACCAAATAGTCGACTGTCCGGACGCCGAAGCCTTAGCAGCCTTTAAACATAACGTCCGAGACGAATGGCTCGCCAGACACCTCGGCCAGGAAAAACCAAGAACAATGGCCGCGCTAACAAGCCTCATGACCCGCTTTTGCGCGGGGGAAGATAGCTGGCTAGCAAGATGCAGCACCAGCGACCCGAGTACATCCGAGGTCAGGGATGGAAATGGGAAATCACGACGCAGAAAAGATCAGCGCCGGAATAAGGAAAACGGCCCAAATAGCACGGCGGTCAACGCCGGATTCAAAAGCTCTCGGCCGAATAACAAAACACTGCCCCTTAAGGACAACAGTGACGAGCTATCCAACCTAAACAAAATCTTGGATAGGATATGTCAAATCCACAGTACCCCCGGGAAGCCTGCAAACCATACCCACAGAGATTGTTGGGTCTTCAAGCAGTCCGGCCGACTTAACGCCGAACACAAGGGGCTCGACACACCAAGCGAAGACGATGACGAATCCCACAAGCAGCAGGCCGGAAAACAGAAGACTTTCCCACTAGAAGTCAAAACAGTGAACTCACTTCATGTGATAAATAGTGCGGCAACTACTAAAACACGCGCCGCACGATCCACCCAAGCGGAGCCCCGAAATTGGATGTCAAACCCAATTACTTTCGACCATCAGGATTACTCCAGAAGTATTCGAAACGCAGGAGGGACTGCTTTGATATTGGATCCCATAATCGACGGACTACAATTCACACAAGTCCTAATGGATGGCGGAAGCGATATAAACCTGCTATACCAGGACACCATCCGCAGAATGGGGATAGACCCTACCAAAATTCGCCATAGCAACACTTCCTTCAAAGGAGTGACGCCAGGCCTTTATGCCAATTGTACAGGCTCTGTACTACTAAAGGTTGTGTTCGGTTCATCCGACAACTTCCGTCGCGAAAAGCTAATCTTCCATATCGCCCCATTCAAAAGTAGCCATCAAGCGCTACTGGGACGCAAAGCTTTCACCCGCTTTAACGCAATACCGCATTACGCGTCTCTTACACTCAAAATGCCCGGTCCACGCGGCATAATCTCATTAAAGGGTAACTCCGAGTGTTCCTCGACCACGGAAAACGTGAGACTGCCTTGACAGCCACACACTAATCCAACCTTGCTGATCAAAGCCCCTAAAAACAGGTCATTTAGACCTCGGACACAGTTAGGCGAGTCCGGCATAAATAAACAAGGGGCTTCACAGCCGCATACCTCTTTACAAGAGGCTGCACGTATAAACAATGAGAGCCAATAAAGCTCAATTTTATTCATCTTCCAAATCATACTCTGTTTTAAATACATTTTTTGCACGATATTTTTTCCAAACTAAGTTCTTCTCTTTTACAGATGAACCACGTGCTACACCCGTCCAGGATACAGCACAACGGAGACACAGGCGCAGACGTGCAGCAGGGACCCGTTGCAAGGATTCTTTTCAGATTAAGACCCTGCGTAAACCTTTCTTACTGTCTCTTGTTGATACTCATCCCCCGGTTTCCTACCATAACCGAGGAGGAGGCTGGCGTTTTGGCATCGGCCGCGTCAGAAGTTCTCGCCTGTACCTGGACACTAGGGGCTTAGGGCATTGTTCTGCCCGTTATCATAAAGTCCGAATACCTTAGGGAGTGTTCGGCGTCTCGAGTTAGGCCTTATATGCATCAGCTCCGAATCATGTCTTTGGTCAAATGTTGGGTTTGCCCGGCTCCTGTGTTTTGCTGCCTTACGTTCCGCTCCATCGGCTAACGCGGCACCAGGAGAACTACTGCGATTGTGCCCCGGTTCGGCCGGGCGAGCACCTCAGTAGAGAAAGCCGAAAACTGACTGTCATGATATAGCGAGAGACTGGTCAACCACTCGATCGACTACTGGAATGTTTAGAATTCCTCCGCTTTGACGAAGGACCGCTTCCCGGTCAGGCACACACGCGCCCCGAGTTCGGAGAGCGCGGTGCCTCTAGGGGCTATATAGTAGCCCCACCATCGAGCTCCTATGGCTAAGTGAAAGTGATAAAGCATTATAGTCCGGTTGCCTAGTTTGCTATGCTATCACCTCCTTCAAAGGACCAAGACGTTGGATTAAGTGTGAAAATGCGCTTTTTTTGCAAACACCCCCGCACCATGTGCGTGGGGGCTGAAGCCAAAGACTGCCATCTTTCAGGTTATAAATACATATACATTAACGGCCGCACAGGAGATATTTCAATACTTGAACGCACAAGTATAAAAAGTCGTTACATTATAAATATGATCTCACAAATCATACATGTCATTTGAACATGACATTTTTCGAGCACTGCGACTCTATTAAACGAGCGCCCTGCAGGACTTCCTCAAAATAGTGCTCGGTGGGTAATCGGCTCTCGTCCGAACCCCGGGACGCAACATCGGTGGCATTCATCTCCGCCCAGTATGTCTTAACACGGGCAAGAGCCATCCGTGCACCCTCTATGCATGCCGACCGCTTCATCGCCTTGATATGCGGCACCGCCCCAAGGAATTGCTGCAATAAGCCAAAATAACTCTTCGGCTTGGGCCTTTCCGGCCACAGATGAGCCACCACATCCGTCATGGCAAGTCCGGACAATCTATTCAGCTCAGCCCACTCAGCCAACCGATCGGTCAACGGAAGTGGACGCTCCGGACTATGGAATTGAGACCAAAAAAGCTCTTCCATTTCATGATCCTTCTGACTTCGGAAATGCACAACTGCGTCCGCCGCACTCGCCGCCAAATCCAGATAAGGATCCTCCGCACTCCACAACTGGCCCAACTGAGCATACTTCGGATCCGTGAACTTCCTACGCAACAGAAAGGGCTTTCCAGCCGCAATGTCTCCGGCCTGACGCAGTTCCTCCTTCATAGCCCGCATTGCAGAACGGGCATCCTTGGCTTCGGCGGTGGCCTTCTTCAGGCCCTCCTGCTCCGCTTGGCGTTCTCTTTCAAGAACCTCATAGCGGTCGGTAGCATCTTTTAATTTCACGGCCATTACGGCCATTTCCTCCCTGCTTCGGCAGTGAGCAGCCTTTTCGGCTTTTAGCTCCTCCGCTGCCTTCGAGGCAGCCGCATCACTTTTTCTGGCTTGGTCCTTGGCTCGAGCAAGCTCCGCCCGAAGGTCTTCCACAGCAGCGGCACCATCTGCATCAAGCATACATGTTGTAAGGAGTGGGCATCAGCTCCCTTACCAGGTGACCGCGGAAAAACCACCTACCTTGCGACTCGTCAAGTCGTTTATTGACCAGCGCGATGTCCGCATCCGCAACGTCGAGTTGCCGCTTCAGCTCGGCAACTCTATCAGTCCGGCTGGCCACCGAACGTTCCGCCACCTGCATAGGAAAGGCGACATTTTGTAACTGAGATTATGATCCTCGGCACGCTGTCGCTTTCGACAACATACCGAGTCTCAGGGGCTACTATCTATACAGGGCGCACTCTATGTGCAAAACTGTCAAAAGGTATGTCATTTTTTGCGTACCTCAAACCCCGTCAGTAAACTTCCGACGGCCTCATGCAACCCGCTCTCGGCGGATGAGATCCTTTCAATCACCGTACTCATTAATGCGCGGTGATCTTCTGAGAGAGACGCCCTCTCGAGCAAACCCTGCAGCTCCACCGGCCGTACTCCAGTGGGTGCCGAACTCCCCGGCCCCGCCGGACTCGGGGAGACCCTCCGTGACGACACCTCAGGGTCGTCCGCCCCGCCTGACGGGGCGGCAAATGGAGGCGTTTCGCTCTCCATCATCTCCGGACGAAGGTCCCCCGAGGATGAGCTCTGCTGAGAAGGGCTGAGATCCGAACTACAAGGTAAAAACTTCGGTTATCCTTAGAAATAAAATAGGGATGTCCCTTATTATAAAACTTCCCTTTTTTCTACTTACGGCTCGCTGGAGGGCTGATTCCTTTGGGGAGACTGTGCGGCCGGGACTCCTCCCGGCACAGGACCTTCCGGTGCAGATTTCTTTCCCCGCTTCGAGGCTTTGGCCTCCGGGTTTTCGGAAGCGGTCCTCTTCTCCCCCTGGAGGGAGGGATTCTTGATTCCCCCCTTACTGAGAGCCTCCTTAACAGAGGTGGTAGTTTCCCTGTTCCCCCCTTCGCCCTCCTCCGAAGGCGCTACCTCCAACATTTTGATTAACACGGGATCCGGCGTGGTCTCAGGGAGGGGGGCCGGACACCGTATCAGTTTTGCTTGCGCTATCCACTCCTGTTCAAGGGATAGCCGGTTAAAAGGCAAATCCATGATAAATAAATGGATGATATGTCCGGACACAGGGCTACTTACTTGAGTATCCGGGCGATTGCAGCTTAGGCCAGCGTCCTCGGTCAAGTCCGGACACACTTCTTGTGATCCGAAGAACAGTTTGTACATCTCCACGGGTTTTGTACCCATGAAGTGTTGGAGAGCTCGTGGTCCCTCCGGATTGAATTCCCACAGGCGGAGGGGGCGACGTTTGCAGGGCAGAAGACGCCGAATCAGCATAACCTGCGTCACTACGACCAGATTGATCTCCCTCTCTTGGAGGTCTCGAATCCGGCCCTGCAATAGGGGTACGTCCTTGGACGGCCCCCAGTCGAACCCTTTGTTGACCCACGACGTCAGCCGTTGTGGAGGGCCCGAGCGAAAGGCGGGCGGCGGCCTCTGCCTGCTGCCCCTGGGAGCGGTGATATAGAACCACTCCTGTTGCCACAAGCCGAGCTCCTCCTGAAAAGAGCCCTCGGGCCATGGAGCATCGGCCCTCTTGCTTATAACCGCCCCGCCGCACTCTGCCTGACGCCCCTCAATCATCTTCGGCTCCACATTGAAGGTTTTGAGCCACAAACCAAAGTGAGGGGTAGTGCGGAGGAAGGCTTCGCAGACGACAATAAATGATGAGATGTGGAGGATAGACTCCGGAGCCAAGTCGTGGAATTCCAGCCCATAGTAAAACAGGAGCCCCCTCACGAAGGGATCCATCGGGAAGCCTAAACCCCGACGGAGGTGAGACACGAACACGACACTCTCGCCAGGCTCAGGAGTAGGAATGACTTGCCCTTGGGCAGGCAACCTATGCGAAATCTCGTAGGTTAAGTACCTGGCGTCTCTCAGCTTTAGCACGTCCTCTTCCGTGACGGAGGAGGGCATCCACCGGCCCTGTAGGTCGGACCCGGACATTGTCGAAGGTCCGAAGTGCCCGAATCTGGAGCCCTGGGTGTTGGAACTCGGGCCGAGGGGCGGATTCGATTGAGGATTGAAGAAAAGGAACGGGCCTTGGTCTCATTATAAAGAGGGAGAATACCAAGAGCCGTCCCCGTGACCGTTTGGAACTCGCCTTCGATGGAGGGGGCGTGGCAACGGGCGCGGTTGGGTTACCCACGTCCGTATTGATGAGAATCCCGGAATAAGGGGAACACGATCTCTGCTTCGACAAGACGTGCCAAGGAAACCGCTTCGCTAAACGCGCTGAGGTGGTATAATAAAAACGATTCAAGTAAAGGCTTGGTTGTGGTGTGACGTCACGCCACGAAATACGTCAGCAGATTGAACTTGTGTAAATATTATTCTCTCTACGGTGGAATGTGGAATTTATTTTGCAGAGCCGGACACTATCCTGGTGTTCACAATCTTCTATAAATTATTCGGAGGAGGAACCCGCCTTGCAATGCCGAAGACAATATGCGCGCCGGACTCGTCGTCATTGAAGCCTGGTTCAGGGGCTACTGAGGGAGTCCTGGACTAGGGGGTGTCCGGATAGCCGAACTATCATCATCGGCCGGACTCCAAGACTATGAAGATACAAGATTGAAGACTTCGTCCCGTGTCCGGATGGGACTTTCCTTGGCGTGGAAGGCAAGCTTGGCGATACGGATATGTAGATCTCCTACCATTGTAACCGACTCTGTGTAACCCTAGCCCTCTCCGGTGTCTATATAAACCGGATGGTTTTAGTCCGTAGGACATAACAACAATCATACCATAGGCTAGCTTCTAGGGTTTAGCCTCCTTGATCTCGTGGTAGATCTACTCTTGTAATACCCACATCATCAATATCAATCAAGCAGACGTAGGGTTTTACCACCATCAAGAGGGCGCGAACCTGGGTAAAACATCGTGTCCCTTGTCTCTTGTTACCATCCGCCTAGACGCACAGTTCGGGACCCCCTACCCGAGATCCGCCGATTTTGACACCGACACCCCCTGACTGCTGGGACCCACTAGGAACATCTTCGCACGCAAGGAAGTGCGTCCGAAAAAAAAATGATTTGCCCCCTGACTGCTGGGGCCCACCAGCTACATCTTCGCACGCAAGGAATTGCCTGATAGTCGGGACCCACCTGGTCGAAGCGTACGTAGCGTTGTCATTCTGGTCGTGAACGTGTACGTACACACTGGTCGATGTAGAGGTGAGCACGTGTCGTAGTAGAGGCGCACACGTGTCATAGTAGAGGCGTGCACGTAGCATGTACACAAAAGTACAACAGCCAGGGTGCAAGAAAGAAAATATGGCCACATACGTACATACAGGCAGGGTCTCGAATGCCTACTCGCGCATACGTACGGCCAGGGCTCGTGTACATGGCTGGGTCGGAACGGAGAAACAACATCGTCGTCGTGTTCATGGGGAGGCAACGGAATGCGTCATGTTCATTGGGAGGCAACGGAACGCGTTGGAGCCAACCGGCTCGATCGGAACGGAATGCGTCGTCGTGTTCATCGGGAGGGCTTGGACGGAACAGGCGATGGAAATGAGGCCTGGCGTACCGCAGAACGGAGAAAACGGCCTTGTGTTCGACCGGCCATGTTCGAAATGGGATCCTATTCATCGGGAGGGGTCTGGCGTACCGCAAAACGGAGGAAACGGACCTCCTACAGTCGAAACGGGGGTCCTGTTGATCGAGAGGGGTGTGGCATACCGCAAAACGGACGAAACAGACTTATGTTGGAGCGCTACAGTCGAAACGGGGGTCCTGTTCATTGGGAGGGGTGTGGCGTACCGCAAAACGGACGAAACAGACTTGTCTTGGAGTGCTACGGTCGAAACGGGGGTCCTGTTCATTTGGAGGGGTGTGGCGTACCGCAAAACGGGACTCCACAGGATACTGTTCATCTCCACCGTCGAGCTCCTCCAGCCTCCACGGGCTACCGTCGACCTCCTCCAGCCACCACGGGCTCCTGTTCATCCAGCCTCCACTGCGCGCTACTCCACCGGCTACTATTCAACAACCCCTCCACGGGCACCCCTCCACCGTCTACTGTTCATCCAGCCCTCCACGGGGTCGTCCTGTTCATCCAGCCCTCCACACCACGGGGTCCTGTTCATCCAGAGGCAATACCACTGCTCACTGTTCATCCAACCCCCACGCAATGCTCACCGTTCATCCAGAGAGGCAGCATCGATCGGCTTTAGTTAGCAGCAGTAGCGAAGGAATCGCTCGATCGGGTTCAGCTAACAGCCACCGATCGATCGCTCAGGTTCAGTAACGCGTAGCCTACAGTGCAATCGGTCGGGTTCAGTTAGAGCCCAACGCCTCACTCGGGTTCAGTTAGAGCCAACGCCTCGCACACACGCGCGTACGTGTACGAGAGAAACGCGCATCGCTCGGCCCCCGACCTCCCACCGTAACCGAGAACTCCCCGAAATTTTCCTCGCCCTCGCTTCTACCACGTTCTTCCCATCATGGACGGCCCAAAGAATGTCATGCAACTGCGTCTCTTGCCCGCCCAGGACGAAAAGCCCATTTTATGACATGATTTTTTGTCATAGAAGTAGGAGCCCACCACATCTATGATGATACCGGGTTTTGTCACAATTATCGTCATAGAAGTGTCATATGTATGACAGAAAAAAAATTTGTTCGGCCCAAAATGTCATGGATGTGTCTTTTTTTGTAGTGTATACAGGGAACGTTTGGGTATTTATAGAAGAAGAATTTGGGTTAGAGGAGCCACGAGGGGCCCACAAGCTTGGGGGCGCCCCCTAAGGCGCGCCGCCTAAGCTTGTTCTCGCCTTGTGGCCCATCTGGTCTCCTCCCGAATCTTCCAGGGTGTCTTATGGTCCAAGAAACATCGTCAAAAAGTTTCATTCCATTTAGACTCCATTTGGTATTGATTTTCTGTAAAGGCAAAAACAAGGAAAAACAGCACTTGGCACTTGGCACTAGGTTAATAGGTTAGTCGCAAAAAATAATATAAAATAGCATAATAATGCATATAAAAGATCCAAGATGGATAATATATTAGCATGGAACAATCAAAAATTATAGATACATTGGAGACGTATCAAGCGATGAACGATGCCAGAGGTCATGCCAGCAGGCACAAATGAGGAAGCTTTCCTCTTTTGTGCTAAGGGAGCAAGGCCACCACACTGGCTCCCAAAGCAACCCCCAAAGATTGCCTGATCGGTGCAAGAAGACTAGGACGACGGGCGCGCAGGGAGGAGGTCATCACCGAGCCCACTGGCGCGTCATGGACGGTGGCTTTGCAGATGAAGACCGCTTTTCGTCAAGATAGACTACGCCCCTGTCTCCCTTCAAAGTTGCCATTGTGTGGCAACCCTTCCCACCAATGTTTTCATGGGGAAGAGGATGAAGGCATGTATAAAAGTACGATAGGGTGCCGCCATAGAGGAGATCCTCCCCGGACAACACTTGTACTCCCATTTCTCCCTCGCGAGTGCGATCCAGCCACCAAGCAGGAGTAGGGTTTTACACCGCAAGGTGGACCGAACCCAGGTAACTGTCGTGTCTCCAGCCCGCTCCTACTAGCTCCCGCTCATTGCAGCCTCGCCATAGTTGGTAGCAGAATAGAGTAGAGTGGTAAGAACAAGCGCACCCTAGAGTCCGAACCTCTTGGGTCCCCGGAGCCTCAATTTCGACAACTGATGTGTTGAAGACCTTAGGTCCTACAGGTTCATCCACTTCAGTTCCTCCAGCACAACATACAACCACACAGATAGAAATCAGGACTGGAGTTGATCCAGAGAGCCAGAAACAGTTGAATGGGTATAGGACAACACAACAAGACCATTGATAGAAGAATTAAGGAAGAGACTGGCACTAGAGAGCAACAAAAAACCACACAATTTACTCTATTGAATGCCCAACATTTACCACCAACCAATGTTGGCCAACTTTCAACCCCACCTATTTTCACAAGAACAAATCCACAAGATGTAGGCTCAATTTATCCTTCTGCAAGAACCTTAGTTTATCCTTTTGCTGTACAACAGGAAGGTACTGACTTGTGGGCTGAGTATGGCAAGATATATGAGAGAGAGAGAGAGACACACAGAGAGAGAGAGAGAAAGAAAGAGAGAGAGAGATGACAACTCAGTTTTTGAAATCAATAACCAAGGGACCAAAAATGGAATTCCCAAGATCTGATGAAGAAAATCCCAATGGGTGGATAAGGCAATGTGATAAGTACTTTGAAATGGCCGGAGCACCAAATAATTACAAAGTGCCACTTTCTCGGATATATATATATATATATGATTGGCAGAGCTAATAATTGGCTGAGAAGATCTGGTATTCTAAAGAAACAACTCAGTTGGGCACAACTCTGTGAGCATGTCTTGCACATATTTTCTCCAACAAGTTCCTATGATCTCACAGAGAGGTTCAGTTCCTTAAAGGAAAATAATATGAGCATCAATCAATACACTCATCTCTTTGAGGACCTGATGGCTGAAATGCAACAAGAAAACCCACTTTGTCTAAATAGTGGTTCGTCAAGTGTTATCTTAATGGCATGAGATCCATAATTAAGTTCCAGTTGAGACCTCCAACTCTCAATGAGCATATTTGTGAGCAATTGATATAGAACACTGCCACGTTCTTATTCCACTGCAACTCGGTGATGGTAACGATCGTGATCCCAACCCCTTATGCATCTTCATATTAATCTTGGGTGATTGTAGGTGTGATTTTTTTTGTTTTCTACTACATTTCCCAATAGGGACAAATTTGTCTGGATTGTAGAATGCAAACAACACTTTTAGTTCCTGCTGGTACAAAAGCAGGGGAAATAGGCTTCTCATTTCCTTTGGTTGTGAAGAGTACATCGAAGTTTGATCCATTAGGTCTCTCATTAATGTTGAATACCCCTGGGGAATACATGATGCAGTCGAAATAAATTACTAGGACATTAATACTACTATTTGATTCTCAATCCAATGTGATGAGGGCGCTAGAAAAAAATGTGTACATCACATGTTTTTGTCCAAGTCAAATTAGAAATCAATGCTATACAAAGAAAAAGAGGACAGACAGAGAGAAGTGAAGAAGATCACAAACTACTAGTTCTAGAGGTAGGAGCAGTCAATTCAGGGGGAGAAAAAGAATTGTTAATAGTTCACAACCTAAGTGCAGTCAGAATAGAGTTGTAGATATAGGAGAGAGCTCTATGCGGGTACCAGCAACACCAACAAAGCAAGTGCCTGGTCATGTAGGTCCTACTAATAACAGAGATTCTTCTGATCCAGACATTGAAGAGGGACTTGATACATCTCCAATGTATCTATAATTTATGAAGTATTCATCCTGTTATATTATCATTCTTGGATGTTTTACAATCATTTTCAAGCAACTTTATATCATTTTTGGGACTAACCTATTGACATAGTGCCCAGTGCCAGTTGCTGTTTTTTGGTTCTTTTTTACATCCCAGAAATTCAATACCAAACGGAGTCCAAACACAACGAAACTTTTTGGAGAATTTTTATGGACCAGAAGAAGCAACATGGGCCAAAGAAGTACTAGAGGGTGCCCCAAGGGGGGCACAACCCACCTAGGCGCGCCTAGTGGCCCAAGCGCGCCCTGGTGGGTTGTGCCCACCTTGGTAGCCTCCCGCGCCGCCTCTTCACCCTATAAATTCCCAAATATTCCAAAAACCACAGAAATAATCCTAGATCAGAAGTTCCGCCGCCACAAGCCACTGTAGCCTCCAAAAACCAATCTAGGCCCCATTCTGGTACCCTGCCGGAGGGGGAAATCATCACCGGTGGCCATATTCATCATCCCTATGGCCACCATGATGAGGAGGGAGTAGTCCACCCTTAGGGACGAGGGTTTGTACCAGTAGCTATGTGTTTAATCTCTCTCTCTCTCTCTCTCTCGTGTTATTGATGGCATGATCTTGATGTATCGCGAGCTATGTTAATATAGTTGGATCATATGGTCTTTCTCCCTCTCTATCTTGTTGTGATGAATTGAGTTTTCCCTTTGAGATTTCATTTTATCGGATTGAATACTTTTATGGATTTGAGAGCACTTGATATATGTCATGCATATGAATACACATGGTGACAATGGGGTATTATATTGATTCACTTGATATATTGAAAGGATCGATATGGTTGACTAGAGGGGGGGTGAATAGGTAACTAACAATTTTTAGCTTTTCTTTACCAAATTAAACGTTGCATCAAAGTAGGTTGGCTAGATATGCAACTAGGAGAGCAACATATATGATGCAACAACAACAAGTACACAAGCAAGCAAGGGATACAACACAAATAAGCTTGCACAAGTAAAGGCACGAGATAACCAAGAGTGGAACCGATGAAGACGATGATGTGTTACCGAAGTTCCTTCCTTTTGAGGGGAAGTACGTCTCCGTTAGAGTGGTGTGGAGGCACAATGTTCCCCAAGAAGCCACTAGGGCCACCGTATTCTCCTCACGCCCTCACACAATGCGAGATGCCGTGATTCCACTATTGGTGCCCTTGAAGGCGGCGACCGAACCTTTACAAACAAGGTTGTGGCCATCTCCATAACTTAATTAGAGGCTCCCAACGACACCACGAAGCTTCACCACAATGGACTATGCCTCCGCGGTGACCTCAACCATCTAGGGTGCTCAAACATCCAAGAGTAACAAGATCCGCTAGGGATTAGTGGGGGGAATCAAATTTCTCTTGGTGGAAGTGTAGATCGGGGCCTTCTCAACCAATCCCGAGCAAATCAACTAGTTTGATTGGCTAGGGAGAGAGATCGGGCGAAAATCAAGCTTGGAGAAACAATGGAGCTTTTGGGGGAAGAGGTGAGTCAACTTTGGAGAAGAAGACTCCCTTTTATAGTGGGGGGAACAATCCAACCATTAGCCCCCTGAACAGCCCTACAGAGAGCGGTACTACCGCAGGGGGGCAGCGGTACTATCGCTGGCCCCAACGGTACTACCTCTCCCCCTCACGGTACTGCTATGCAGCCAGGGAGGGCAGGCACATGGGCAAGGGATAGATCCAGTGCGGGTACTACCGTGGTGGTAGGGCGGTACTACCGCTCTTGAGCGGTACTACCGCTTCTACTGTTGCTGCTTCGTCCCGCACGGTCCGACACGAGGGGCGACCCCCTCGAGTCGACCCCAGTACTGCAGCGGTACTATGGCTGAGGATCCACAGGCGGTACTACTACTGAAGAGCGGTACTGCCGCCTATGGCTCTTGAGCGGTACTACTGCTGGGCACCACCGTACTACCGCTGGGACCATGCCAAAACCCATAGAAGGGGAAGAAAGCCTCCATCGAAGCGGGAAGGCTCAGGGGTGCACAATGGATGTGTACGTGCTAATTCCACCCTACCCTTATTAGAAGCGGATCCCCTCTTGATAGTACGATGACTCCTACGAAACATGTCCACCAAACAAAAATGAAAGAGCTACACCGTCTTGATTAAAACTCTGAGGGGACGGAATCGTGTCGTGCCAAATGATAGATCTCTGAAATGCTCAAAGCACACGATTAGTCCGCAAACCTGTTGTCATCAATCACCAAAACTACATCGAGAGAGATATGCCTTAACAATCTCCCCCTTTTTGGTGGATTGATGACAACAAGGGATTTGCACAAGGATAGAACACGAATAAAGATATACTTAGAACTAGAAAGTATAGGCGGGCTCCCCCTGAATGTGTGCACCTAATTAGTAGTGCCTTTGGAATGCAAAGCACACACATTAGGATCCACACTCCCCCTATCTTTTATAGTCCAACAACCTAAGCATATGGGTACGAGAGCAGGGTATATAACAGAATAAGCATGCAACTCATAGATTACCAAAGGACTTGATGGACATAGATACTAGAGGGTAAGGTAGCATATGTCTCACACCATATGATTGGAACTTAGGTCTCACAGGTACACAACCAAATCAAGCAATCGACAAGAGAAAGCAATGACACAAATAAACTAGCAATGACACAAATAAACACAACACGACCAAGACACAAATCCCTATACTCTCTCCCCCTTTGGCATCGAGACACCAAAAAGGCAAAGAGCGTTGCTACGGCTCCAGGTGATAGCAAACTGAGGATCTCGAACATCACATCCCAGCGGGATCATCTGCATCACAATCTTTGGCCAGAAACTACTCGACGTCTGAATCGGTCCACTGGCAGTGCTGCTGAACCCACTCCTCCTCATCAGTGATCCTACCCTCACACCCGCTGTTAACAGTTGCACCCAACTGACACACAAGCTCCTTGTGACGGTAGAGGGCCTTCTTCTCAGAGACATGAGACATGTACTGGCCATGAGACTCCATGCAGAAGAGTTTCTTCATCTTATGCTTGAGCTTCTTTGCCCAAGATGGCTCCACTCTACAGGGCTCATAGTCCTCATCATCAGCAGCCTCATCCTCGCCCTCGAAATCCAAGTCAGCAGCAGAAGATGGACCCCCAGATTTAGGAGCCGGGGTGCCCCAATTGTCCTTTTCCTTAGACGCTTGATCTCATGAGACACCAATTCTCCAGTTTCCAGCATAACCTTGGGATAGACATGAGCCCAGGCCTTCTCAATGAGCAACATGATAAATGGACCATATAGCGAGCACTTGCGCTCAGAAATGGCAGAAAGAAGTTCAGACCACATAACATGAGAGATGTCCAGGGACTCGCTAGTGTTTGCTTCCTTCTCATGCTGGCAGAAGAGTAGCATATCCACAAGATAGGAGTGGACCATATCCAGATTCCTGATACGAGGGAATAGAGTCTCTCGGAAAACACGGTGAAGGATGTCCAGAAAGGCAAGCAGATCATAGGTGACCTTCTCAGTCACAGGGTGCTTCTTCACAGAACAGTAGGGCCAGAGAGCTTGCTTGTGAGTGGAGGTGGTATTGCAGTGAGGACGGAAGCCAACTGGAGTCTCAAGCCCGTGATCTTCCACCCCAAGTAACTCCATGAAGGCCTTCCACTTGACAGATAGCAACTTGCCACTTGCCATCCAAGTCAGGTTCCTTTCAGCATCACTCCCGAGATGAACAGTAGCGTAGAATTGAGCCACCAAGTCTGCATCAAAGTCCTTGTTGAATTGCATGATTCTGAGGATGTTCAGCTGAGTGCACATCTGAAACGCTTCACCAAAGTACTAAGGGTCCTTCTCCATAGTGTCCATGTCGATGGAGCGCACATCAACATAGAGGTTCTTCCTAGCCTTGATCACATCAAAGAAGATGGAAAACTGAAAACAATTCCAGAATGGGCGGTTGACCAAAGTGGGTTCTTGGTCGTTCACATAGGGGTTGCGGCGACACCTTCCCTAGAATTCCTGGGCAGTCATCTCAGCCACAGTCTTTCGACTCGACTTCAGCTTGTTGGCAGGCTTCTTCTTGAGTTGAGGCAGAGGATGGGAACTTGATGAAGCACCCACTGTCTCAGAGGTGCGGTAGCGCTTTGACGTTGAACGTTCGGGGTTGACACGGCGGGCTTGCTGCTCAGGGTGTTCATCACCTGGAACCAAGCACGCGAGCAAAAGAAACACCACGAAAGAAAGAGCATAAGCCTCTAAACAAAGCAACATGGATCAAAAATTGGTAGGACAATGATGGAATTGGGCACCAATGGTAGTACTGTGGCCCAACCACGACAGTACCGCTTGAGCGATAGTACCGCTCAAGATGAGCGGTGGTACCGCTCTAGATGGGGAACGAAGGTTTCCTACTGCCACGGATGGATCCGGCACTACCGGTGATACCAAATTAAAAAAATAAACCTACCAAACTTCAATCCAACAGGCCTAGAAGCCATCTCCATCCTACTCAAGCCTTGACTTAGCCAAAAATCGAGAAACACAATGCCTATTGCCCCTAAAAACTAGATGCAAGATCTAGGCAAAAGGAGAGCGGGAAGGGGGGCAATACCGGCATCCATGGCAAGAGGACGTGGTGAGGATCGACTCCACCGGAGGAACTGGAGAGAGGCGGCATGAAGACTGCGGCCGACCGAAGCCCTCCTGCGGCGAGGCGTCGCTGGAGCGCCAGAGAAGACGAGCGAGTGGGGCGAATGGGTACGGGGGAGAAAAGCAACTCCCCCTACCCGAACATAACCCCTCACGCCCGCCCCGGAGCGGTAGTACCACTTGGAGTGGGCGGTAGTACCGCTTGATGAAGATTAGCGGTAGTACCGCGCACCCAGCGGTAGTACCGCTCAGCCGCAGGAAAAACTGGCCCAAATGCTTAGCTCAAGAAGAAGAAAAACGACTAGAACGAGAGCAAACACAAGCACAAACACCAACACAAAGAGGACGAGAACTACACTCCTATCCAAGAGAGGGCGGTGGCCGAGGCCACCTATGTTTGAGTCCGGAGGTATGGCGCCGCAAAGAATTATCCTTGGGCCCAAGACCACAACTCGTCTTTGAAATACACATACCATCAAAAATGGCTGATGTGAAAGAGTTGATCAATTTATGCATAATGGGGGGGAGGGAGAGTTCATTGAGAGAACAACACTCCCCCTATGTCCATGCCTACACCTAAACTAGAGAACAAGTTGAACGTGGTGGGGTGTGCATGGGTTCAAGACACATTGCTCGAATCAATGATATTTAGCTCATGCCTTAACTCGTGAAATCTTGCTTCATCCAAGGGCTTCGTGAAAATATCTGCAAGGTTATCATGAGTGTTGACATACTTGAGCTCGATCTCCCCTCGCCTAATGTGATCCCGGATGAAGTGATACCTAATCTCAATATGCTTCATCTTGAAGTGTTGCACCGGGTTGAGAGAAATGTTGATGGAACTTTCATTGTCACACCAAAGAGGCACTTTGTCACAAATGACACCGTAATCCTTTAAAGTTTTCCTCATCCATAAGAGTTGTGCACAACAACTACCGTCCGCCACATACTCTGCTTCGGTGGATGAGAGAGACACACAACTTTGCTTCTTGGAAGACCAACTCACCAAAGAGCAACCAAGAAATTGGGACCCTCCGGAAGTGGAATTCCTATCCACTTTGTCTCCCGCCCAATCAGAATCCGAATATCCTTCAAGCTCGATCTCCCCTCGCCTAATGTGATCCCGGATGAAGTGATACCTAATCTCAATATGCTTCATCTTGAAGTGTTGCACCGGGTTGAGAGAAATGTTGATGGAACTTTCATTGTCACACCAAAGAGGCACTTTGTCACAAATGACACCGTAATCCTTTAAAGTTTTCCTCATCCATAAGAGTTGTGCACAACAACTACCGTCCGCCACATACTCTGCTTCGGTGGATGAGAGAGACACACAACTTTGCTTCTTGGAAGACCAACTCACCAAAGAGCAACCAAGAAATTGGGACCCTCCGGAAGTGGAATTCCTATCCACTTTGTCTCCCGCCCAATCAGAATCCGAATATCCTTCAAGCTTGAAGTTTTCTCCTCTTGGGTACCATAAGCCAAAGTTTGGGGTATGAGCCAAATATTGGAATATTTGCTTCACCGCCACAAAGTGGCTTTCCTTCGGTGCGGCTTGAAACCGTGCACACATTCCCACACTCAACATGATATCCGGTCTAGATGCACAAAGATAAAGCAAGGAGCCAATCATGGAGTGATATACCTTTTGATCCACTGCTTTACCATTGGGATCAATGTCAAGTTGGCGCTTGGTGGGCATTGGAGTAGAAGCCGGCTTGACATCACTTAGCTTGAATCTTTTTAGCATGTCTTGAGTGTATTTGGCTTGGTTGATGAAGGTACCTTCTCTTCTTTGCTTGATATCGAAACCGTGGAAGAACTTCAACTCTCCCATGGAAGACATCTTGAACTTAGAGGTCATGAGAGCGGCAAATTCCTCATTGAAAGCTTTGTTAGGTGAACCAAAGATAATATCATCAACATATAGTTGGCACACAAACAACTCCCCTTTGACCTTCTTAGTAAAAAGAGTGGGATTGATTTGACCAATCTCAAATCCACGATCTTGCAACAGCTCGGTAAGGTGGTCAGACCATGCACGTGGGGCTTGCTTAAGGCCATAGAGTGCCTTATCGAGTTGATACACATGATCGGGGAAGTAGGGATCCTCAAACCCGGGGATTGCTTGACATAAACCAACTCATTAATAGGACCATTAAGAAAAGAACTCTTCACATCATTTGTTGCAACTTAAAGTTGTGATGGGAAGGATAAGCAATCAACAAACGAATGGATTCAAGGCGAGCAACAGGGGCAAAGGTTTCACGGTAGTCGATACCCTCGACTTGGGAGTATCCTTGTGCCACCAATCTTGCCTTGTTGCAAACGATGGTCCCATGAGCATCTTGCTTGTTCTTGAATATCCACTTGGTTCCAATGACATTGTGGTTCCCCGTTGGCCTTGTCACCAATCTCCACACCTTGTTGTACTCGAAGTTGTTGAGTTCTTCATGCATGGCATTGAGCCAATCCGGATCTTCAAGTGCCTCATAGACCTTTTGAGGTTCAACACAAGAGACAAACGCGTGATGTTCACAATAGTTTGCTAATTGTCTATGAGTGCTTACCCCCTTTCTTAGGCTTCCAACCAAATTTTCCATGAGATGACCTTGGGTAGTGAGCTTGGAAGCAATCTTCACGGCATGACGCTCTAATTACTCCTCGGAGGGGAAAGGAGAAGGGGTAACAACTTGATCATCTTGAGCGCCGTCTTGAGCTTGTTCTTGATCTTGAGCTTGCTCTTGATCTTGAACTTGCTCGAGGGGAGAAACTTGACCTTGGGCATCAATAGGTGGTTGACCACCATCTTGAGGTTGATCTTGCCCTTGGTCTTGTTCATGAGGTTGAGGGCCTTCACTTTGTTCTTCGGAAGCGTGTGGGTCTTGGGTTGGTGATGGCTCCACTTGAGTGGAGCATTGTCCTTCTCCTTCGGCCACAAGGGGTTCCTCAATGGGTAGGATAAGACCCACACCCATTCTTCTTATGGCTTGGGGAGGAATTTCATCACCTACATCACAAGTACCACTTTGCTCCACTTGGGAGCCATTATTTTCATCAAACTCCATGTTACACATCTCCTCAATGAGTCCGGTGGACTTGTTGAGGACGCGGTAAGCATGAGAGTTTGTAGCATAACCAACAAATATGCCCTCATAAGCTCTAGCCTCAAATTTAGACAAACAAACACCTTTCTTGAGAATGAAACACTTACACCCGAACACCCGGAAGTACTTGAGGTTGGGCTTGTTACCGGTAAGTATTTCATAAGGAGTCTTGTTCAAGCCTTTGCGGAGATAGAGCCAATTGGATACATGACATGCTGTGTTGATGGCTTCAGCCCAAAAGTTGTATGGAGACTTGAACTCCGCCATCATGGTCCTTGCCGCATCCATCAATGTTCGGTTCTTCCTCTCCACGACACCATTTTGTTGAGGGGTATAAGGTGCAGCATATTGATGCTTGATAACCTCATCACTAAGAAACTCATCCAAGGTGTAGTTCTTGAACTCAGTGCCATTGTCACTTCTTATTGTCAAGATCTTTGCATCATGTTGACGTTGAGCTTCATTTGCAAAGTCGATGACAGTTTGTTGAGTCTCACTCTTCCTCTTGAAGAAAAACACCCAAGTGTACCTTGGATAATCGTCCACAATCACCAAGCAATACTTCTACCTCCAAGACTATCAAAGGATGGAGGCCCAAAGAGATCCATGTGAAGGAGCTCCAAGGGTCTCTTTGAGTAGATGACAGTCATGGGAGGATGAGCCTTTTCATGAAGCTTTCCTTCGATACAAGCACTGCAAGCACGATCTTTGGCAAAACTAACATTTGTTAGTCCACGGACATGGTCCCCCTTGAGAAGACTTTGCAAATATCCCATATTGACGTGGGCTAAACGGCGATGCCAAAGCCATCCCACATCAACTTTAGCCATTAGGCATGTCGCGGTCTTAGTGGGTCGCTCTAAAAAGTTAATCACATAGAGACCGTTCTCGACATGCCCAACAAAGGCTACTTTAAGAGTCTTGCTCCACAAGAGGGCCACGGTATCAATATCAAAGAAAGTGGCAAAGCCCATGAGTGCAAGTTGACGAACAGAAAGTAGATTGAAAGCAAGGGACTCAACAAGCATGACTTTCTCGATCGTAAGATCATGAGAAATGGCAACCTTGCCAAGACCCAATACCTTAGATAACGAGGTATCACCCCACTCGATGTTGGTGGGCATATATGGGATCTTGTGCACGTCCACCACCAAGTCCTTGCTTTTGGTCATATGATTTGTTGCTCCACTATCGAGCAACCACGACCCCCCACCGGAAGCAAACACCTACAAGAGATCAATGCTTGGTTTTAGGTACCCATTTAGTAATGGGTCCTTTGATGTTAGTAACAAGGGTCTTAGGAACCCAAATAGACCATTCGATGTACTCATAAGGAGAACCAAAAAATTTAGCATAAACATGCCCATCACTAGCATGACACAACACATAAGAAGGGTTAAAGTCGCCGGCTTTGTTGAAAGAGGTGGGTTTGCCCTTTTTGACATTACCACCCTTCACATTGTTCTTCTTCTCCTTAGGAGCACCCTCTCCCTCCTTCACAAAAGTTTTCTTAAGAGGAGGAGGTCGTTTGGTCTTGTCGTTCTTCTTCTTGTTCTTGAACTTGGGTGCGAACCCAACTCCCTCCTTGGCCACAACTTCCTTTTGATTGCTCAAGAGGTCGTTGAGGTTCTTCTCACCTTGTATGCATGTCACAAGGCCTTTCTCGAGTTGCTCCTTCAACTTGGCATTCTCCTCCACAAGATGCACATGCTCACTACACGGGTTAGTGGAATTTGCATTATTAATGAATACCATATGAGGAAAGGTGGCCTTTTCTTTGGTTAGCTTAACTTGGAGTTGATCATGAGACTCCTTAAGACTAGCATGAGCACCCTTCAAGACCTTGTGGGCCTTGTCGAGTAAATCAAACTCCTCCTTGAGTCTAGCATGGTCAATGCCAAGTTTAGCCTTCTCGGAAGTTAGCACACGAGACACAACAAGAGCATGATCAAGATCTTTATTTAACTTAGCATGGTCATCATTGTGTGACTCCTCAAGAGCCAAACGATGCCCATGCCCTTCCTCAAGAGCATTAGAGAGATGTGATATCTCATTAGCATAGTCCCGACTATGGCCTTCCATCTTAGAGATGGTTTCTTCATGAGCCTCGATCATGTCATTGGCTTCACCAAGTTGTTCCAAAGAGAGCAACAAAGTGCATCTTGGATTTTCCCTTGAGCTTACTCATAAAAGACTCAAATTCATTCACTTACTCATTAGACCCCTCACTTTCATCAACGCCATCCGTCAAGGAGGGATAAGTAATGATGGTGGTTTTGATGTTGGGGGTTACCTTGTGTCACGCCTAATTATGCGATACTATCCTAAAGAGACTCAAAGGTCCCACCAAGGATAGAATAGCATATTGATACGCTTTTGGATATCATTACATCAACATTACATAATAGATGGGGATACATACAAGAGGCATACAATGCCACATGAATACAACATCATCATGCACAAGAGCATCATCTGACTATGGATGAAACACAAACAAAAACTCAAACGACATCCACCCTGCTAGCCCAGGCTGCCGACCTAGAACCTATCCCCTGATCGAAGAAGAAACAGAAGACAAACTCCGAAACAAGTAACATCGCTCTCGGTCAAGATCATCACATAACCTGTACCTGCAACTGTTGTTGTAGTAATCTGTGAGCCAGGAGGACTCAGCAGTCCCATTACCATGGATATCAAGACTAGCAAAGCTCAATGGGTAAGGAAGGGGTAAAGTGGTGAGGTTGCAGCAGCGACTAAGCAAGTATGGTGGCTAATATATGCAAAGAAGAGCGAGAAGAGAAGCAACAGAAGGGTCGTGAAGCTAGCAATGATCAAGAAGTGATCCTGAACTCCTACTTATGTCAAACATAACCCAAAACCATGTTCACTTCCCGGACTCCGCCGAGAAGATACTATCACGGCTACACACGTGGTTGATGTGTTTTAAATGAGTCAAGTGTCAAGTTATCTACAACGGACGTTAACAAATTCCCATCTGCCACATAACCGCGGGCATGGCTCTCAAAAGTTTATACCCTACAGGGGTGTCCCAACTTAGTCCATCGCAAGCTCTCATGGTCAATGAAGGATATATCTTCTCCCAGGAAGACCTGATCAGTCTCGGAATCCGGATTTACAAGAAATTTCGACAATGGTAAAACAAGACCAGCAAAGCCGCCCGATGTGCCAAAAAATCCCAATAGGAGCTGCACATATCTCGTTCTCAGGGCACACTGGATGAGCAAGACGTCGGGTTGGCATAGACCCTGGTTGCCCAAGGGGCACCGGACATCGCTCGGTTTGGACCAGCACTCGAAGGAGCACTGGCCCGAGGGGGTAAATAAGGATGACCCTCGGGCTCCGGAAACCCAAGGGAAAAAGGCTTAGGTAGGCAAATGGTAAAACCAAGGTTGGGCCTTGCTGGAGGAGTTTTATTCAAAGCGAACAGTCAAGGGGGTCCCATAAATCACCCAACCGCGTAAGTAATGCAAAATCAAGGAACATAACACCGGCATGACGGAAAGTAAGGCGGCAAGAGTGGAACAAAACACCGGGCATAAGGCCGAGCCTTCCACCCTTTACCAAGTATATAAATGCATTAATTAAATAAGAGATATTGTGATATCCCAACATAAACCTGTCCTTCATGGAGAAATCTTCAACTTCACCTGCAACTAGCAACACTATAAGAAGGGCTGAGCAAAGCGGTAACATAGCCAAGCAATGGTTTGCTAGGAAGGGGGAAAAAGGTTAGAGGCTGACATAGCAATTTGGGAGGCTTCAAGAACAAGTGATAGGTAGCGCAGCATAGCGATAGAACGAAACAACTAGCATAGCAATGATAGTAGTGAGATCCAGGGTAACGGTCATCTTGCCTGAAATCCCGCTAGGAAGAAGAACGAGTTCATGAAGAAGACGAATGGGCGAAGACGAACCAAGCGTAGACGAACGAATCCTCACGGTCGCAATGAAACAGGAACTAACGAGAAGGAGCACAACTGGAAAGAAGCAAACAACAAGGTAAACACACAACACATGAACATGACATGATGCACAATCAATCATGATACATGACAACGCTAGATGAGGCTACTCATGGCAAGAGATGATGCATACAAGAGCAACATATCAAAG
Organism: Triticum aestivum; assembly: GCF_018294505.1. Lineage (NCBI taxonomy): Eukaryota > Viridiplantae > Streptophyta > Magnoliopsida > Poales > Poaceae > Triticum > Triticum aestivum. The sequence continues at coordinate 530,042,241 of NC_057810.1, read as the reverse complement.
CAAGTTTAAATGAGGCCGGTAACAACATATGACAAAACCGGAAAGACCCCATATGTAAATTTAGAAGTTGATCCAGATCTGAATAAACCTCATGTTCAAGTTGTTAAACAACAAGTTAAGATGCACCAGGATGATCTACACGAAAATCTAGTCAAGTTACATATAAAGTTCATTTAATTCGGAGCTACGGCCTAAAAGATATGAGGAAAACAAGTTAAACATGACATTGATGCAAAAAGCATTCAAAAATCAAGCAAACACATTCAAAACAAGGATGAAACATGATAAAATGAAACTACATGCAAAACTAAGCAAGTTTCATATAGAGCACACTCAAAACGGAGCAACGGTGCAACACATACACTCCAAACAAGATATAACAACAATCTGTCCAAAATAGCAACTAGGCATCTATCAAGCATCAAAACAATACACTACATCACCTCAACATGGAAACAAAAGGCATGGACATGATTTACAGGTAAAGCATGACAAAACATCAACACTAAGCTATCTCCAGGAATCACTAGAACATGCTCAAAAGGTCATGGCAAGATTGCAAATAATAACAGTTTCACAGACTTAGCAGAAATCACTGGACATGGCAAAAATAACATCAGGTTGCAATTCTTAGAGCTATCAAACAACATGCTACAGGAACTTATCATGGCAAACAAAGGCACGGAATGATAATACCAAAGACAAATAACAAATCTCCCTTACTGAACTTATTCCAAAGATCAACAGAAAAGATGGTAGCATCCATGCAAACATGGCAAATGATATGAGAGGTTGAGACATGGCAGGAACAACAATATGTGGGCATGTTGGTGAGCTTGTACAACTCACCAAAGAGCAATAAATGGCATGACAAGGTGACAAACAGTAAGATGACATAATTATGAAGCTAAACATGGCAATAGCATGGTCATAGGGTGCATGGATCACTAGCAAAACACTTGGCAGAACTAAACTTAATGTTAATAGGTTGACAACAACATTATTTAGCAATTTGAGAGCAAGATTACAACAAGCTATAGCAGGCTATAAATGCAACCAAGGGCATGGACGGTTGAGCATGACATTTATAACAAAACATCCATAGTTAAAATCTCCAGATTGTGCATAGAATGACTAGTAGCAGCAGGTTTACAAAGCATCATGATATAGCAGTTTCAGCCTAGCAAAACAGTAACAACAAGTACCCTATTCACGAGCTCGATCCACTCATTACAAGACGCAAAAAAATACATGGATTGCGCCACTGTAATGATGGCATGATGTAGCACAAAACTCATGTAGACATCAAGCTCATAGGATGCACACACAAAATGCAATGAAAAAGACAAATCACCAAGTTCTGTTAACAGACAATAGTTAACATCATATAGCACCCTCGCGATGATGATTAGGGCATCAAGATGAATTCAAACAAGCATGGCACAATGGAATGAAATGAAGAGCACCTCATGATGAATATTTTGATATATTATATGCATGAAACGGAGCAGCACGCAAGAAGTTATGGCATGATAAATGGAGCAACATAATGCAATTTTTCAGGGAGTTGGAAGAAATCGACCTCGAGGGGGGGAAAGTCAACGCGGCGGATCTCACCGGAGACATCGCCGGACTTGCAGGGAACGGTGGCCAGAGTAGAGAAGAGCTCGCCAGAGCTCATGGGAGGCCGGATCCGGGCCGGATCTGGTGCGGGGTGGCGTGGAGGAAGCCGGAGGAGGCCGGCGGCGCGGGGAATGGCAGGCGGCGGCGCGGGGCCGCGCCGGTGCGGCAGCAGGCGGCACGCGGGCCGGGAGGGCCTCACCTGGGCCGAGCGGGCCGGCGGTGGAGACGGGCGGTAAGGAAGACGTGGCGGGCACTGAGTGGCTCGGGGACGGCGACGCGATTTCGTCCGGCGCGGGCGGACATGTTCGTCGGTGCGAGGAGGGGAGCTAGAGTTTTGACTGCGAGATTTTCGGGGGAGGCACATATTTATAGGTAGAGGGAGCTAGGAGAGTCCATATGGGGAGTGGTTTTCGCCCACACGATCACGATCCAACGACCGAGAGCATGGAGTGGGTTCGGATGGGCTCATGGGCTGTGGTGAATAGGGGCTGGGCTGCAAAAAGAGAGGGGTTACGGGCTACGCGGTTAACCGTTGGGTCATCAAATGACCTCCAAATGGAAAAAAATTTGACGGGTGGTCTACCGGTGATATACCAAGGCTACTCGGCAAATCTCGGTCCATTCTGAGAATGTTTTTCGTCGGCTCACGAAACAAGGTCCGAGAGGGGCGACGGGTGCGTGCGAGAGTGTCGGATCGCGAAATGGACAACGGGGAAAAAGACCGGGTGCAAGTTTTGAAAAACATGATTATGAGATGCAGATGATGACATGGCAAAATGCAACACGCAAGCAAATGACATGGAAACTACGGCGAATAACTGGAGGACACCTGGCGCATCGAATCTGGGGCGTTACAATTCTCCTCCACTAACGAGAGATCTCATCCCGAGATCTTAGGAATGAGGCGGAAAAGAAAGAGGAAGAGGTGAAGTAAGAACACAAGAGAGAAGATGAACAAAGACGAGAGCACTCAGGTAGAAGGAGAAAAGGCGAATATGACGAGAGTCAAATGCTCATGGAAACAAGATAGACTCTGAAACCACTCCGGTTAGAACAAGGTAGAAAAGGAATGAATAAAAGAATTTCGGCAACACTCCGACTGAAAATGGAAGGAATAGAACATGAACTCCACAAGATGGGATGGCACTTGACGAGATGAACAACGCGATGCCTCCAAAAGAATTGAAATAGTGGAATGAAAAGAACTTAGAAGGAAGGATTGAAAGGAGTTGTTGAGAAAATCAACAACAAAAGAATAAGCTTGTTGTGGACTTAAGGAAAACATCTCAAAATTGTGAGGTGACAACCGACCACAAACGAAAAAGATTGAATAGCTGAGAAGAATGAAGAAATGCAAAACTCCACTTCAAAAGAATACGGAGAATTAATAGCACCTCGAAAAGCAAGAAGAAGAATACTTGAGCTTCGCCTCCAAGGATCTTGATGAACACTTGCGTAATGAATTAAATCATGACTAACCACCATGAAGAACTCCGGTGACAAAAGGATGATGAGATAGGATGAAGGATGAAAGAATAATATTAAAGCTTTGCGATGATTTAGATGGAGGTTCCGACGAGATGACTGAGGAAATTTGAACTCCGGAAAATAAAAGATGAAAATACTTGGAACTAGAATTTATTCCTCAAGAACAAACTCTAAAGGAAGGGATTACTTGACGACGAAGAAGTAAGAATAAGAATTACGTTATGCTTATCCTCATCAAATTTAATTGATGACAAGCGGATTTGGCATGCAACTTAATCTTGTTGAAAAAGGATTGAGGGGTATATGGCGCAAAACTAGAGAAAGTCTTCATGAACCACTGGTAGTATTTAAAAGAACGAATGAATTAATATGATGACAAAGGAAAAAGAATCTGAATGAACCACCGTAAGAATTCATAATGACTAATGAATGCGAATGAATCACCGGGAAGAATTAGAAGAACAAATATGCTTGAGGGGATTTAGATGCAAAAGAATAAAGAGATCATGGGCTGATTAAAGAACACTTGAACGAAGCACCGAGATAATTGGATAACGGTAGCTGGAATGTGGGGTGAAAAATTCTTCTAGAATGATGGCCTCCGATGAAAAGAAATGGGAGAACAACTTCTGATATTCTCCAGATGGGTAAGAACAAAATAACTGACAAACATAATAATTCGAGAGGATAGCATGAACTAGAACCACGAATCTTTGAGAGAACGGGCAAGATTTAGAGGAAAAACTCTTCTTTGATCTTCAACTAACGACGAGAAACACCACCAAAATTACTAAGATACTCCAGGAGAATGAGAAGAGCAAAGGTTGAATCGGCAATGAAAAGAATTGAGATCGATCTTGAAAAGGCATGTGACTGATGAAATTCATACTTATGTCAAACTCGAAAAGAATTAGGAATGGCTCCGGAATAATTAGAAGAGTCAGGTAAGATCCTGGGAAAAGACCTGTGGGTTAGGGCCCACTAAAAAGAAAACACCGTTGAAAAAGAATTTTTGAAGAGATAGATGATGCACCAGAACAATTGGAATATTTGAATGAGGTGACAACCTCGAATTAATTTGAACACAGACAAATCTCCTGAGATGTCTAGAGCACTCCTGAATGATAAACTGGCGAGAGGCGAACGAGCAGGGAAAACATTTCAGCCGAGGGAAAGAATATAATCACTACCGAAAAACTTGAATTGAATCCACCGGAGAAGAAAAAGAGATGAAGAATGTCGAACAAAAGAGAATTCACCAGTTGAAATAATTGAGGGAAGAATGAAGAGGCTCCACACAAATGAAATTGATGGTCGAAAGAGACTCAGACTCCGGGAAGAAAAAGGGTGGGAGGGCGGGAAAAACACAGGCAACTGGAACAATGAATAATTGAATAGAGAAGCGCCGGTTGAAATGATTGAAGAGAGAATGCAAAAACTTCGCACGAGTAGGATGGATACTCGATTACGGACTCCGGTTCCAAGAAGAAGAAGGGGTGAGTGGGTGGGAAAAGAAAACAACTGAGGATTGAACTTGCAAAAACAAGGAGGGTCGAATCGTCTTGACGAGAAAATGCACTGGATAAAAAGAGCTGAGAACCAACGCTCAGAAAACTAACTGCGTGATCCTAAAGAAAATTTGAAGGGGAAGAGGAGTAATTCAAAACACCTACGTCAAGATTCCTCACCAAAGCGACAAAGGGGCTAAGGAGTAAAAAGAATTCATATTCTCCGATATATATAATCCTAAGACTCAACATAGTTTTCTTCTAGACTCAACAATGGCCAAACTACACGATCAATCAAGGGAGCTCCTATGGTCGGTCGAGGCTCTGATACCAACTTTGTCACGCCCAATTATGCGATCCTACCCTAAAGAGAATCGAAGGTCCCACCAAGGATAGAACTGCATATTGATACGCTTTTGCAAGGTGTATATCATTACATCAACATTACATAATAGATGGGGATACATACAAGAGGCATACAATGCCACATGAATACAACATCATCATCCACAAGAGCATCATCCGACTATGGATAAAACACAAACTGCCGGAGTATTGGGCCACGGGTAGGCTAACCCGAGTCCCAGTACCTTTCAAGACATCGGGGCAGGCCGCGCCCCTCAAGCTGAGTCCCAGGAGCGACTCCAAGACAAGTCGAGTCCCAAACTGCGACTCCGAGATAAGCCGACTCCGAGCTGGCGACCTCCAGAGAGGCTGACTATGGAGAGTCGGCCCGTGACTCCTCCCTCATCCCGAAGTACAATGTGGGGTACGGTCACGGCGTGGCCGTTCCCTCCTTCTTAGTAAGGGCCGGCATGGCTACAGTGAGCCGTATCGCTGGAAGATCTCCGGCGAGGCGCGACACTGTTGCCATTCCTGCCCTGACCTCAGCCATAGTGCACCACGCACTGTGCCCACGACGCCGGCCTGTACGGCCCGAAGACGGCGGGGCTGCCTGTCAGTGGGTGGGCCGAAGGCGGCCTGGGCGCCCCGAAGATGGACCTGTGGGAGTCGGCCTCCTTGGAGTCGGCCGACTCCTCCCCAGGGCCCCACGAGCCATTTAACCAGATAGGATGGGGAATGGCGACGATGATCGCCCGATATAATGGCGGCACTGTTGTCACGACCCAATGACCGAGCCTGCGTCATCAGGAGTGCCGCTACAGTATCAAGCCTGTCCGCGGGACCCGTCGTCGGCGGGCCCCAGAAGCCGGCGAGGAAGACGGCGGCCTGAGAGACAGACGACTGGGACCCGCGCCCAGCCGAATTACTATTGTACCCCCGGGGGTAGGCCTATATAAATCCCCCGGGGCACCCATGCAAAGGGTTCGGACCTAGAGAGAGATAGACCAGATAGCCTTGCCCTCTCCTGCCTCCCGAAACAGCTCCAGGAGCACCATTGTAGTCACTTTGCCTTAGTGATCATGCGGAGACCCCACAGAGCACCAGTAGGGGTGTTATCTCGTAGGAGAGCCCTGAAGCTGGGTAAGTTCCGCTGGCGTGCATGTCTTCGCCTCATCCCGCTTCCAGGCACCGACGATGTTCTACTCGCTCCCACCATGATGAGCCATCCTTTGGCATATGTCGTATCCAACCCCCGACATTTGGCGCCCACCGTGGGGCGAGGTGCACCATCGTCCGGAGATCTGCTCTGGACGGGAACCCTGTTCCTCCCCGGCGAGCACAGCCAACCCGGCACGCCGGATGGCGTCTGTGCCGACGCGCTGCACGGCGCTGAGATCACTTGTGCGGCCAGCTGCCTCGCCGATCTTATCGGCGAGGTTCGCCTCTCCGATGAGCCTGCGTCTGATGCAGGCACGAGTGTCCCCGAGAGCCTCCTCACGGGCCTCCTCGACCAACTCCACGTCGCCGGCGAGCCTGCCGCGGACCTGGAGTCCATAGGATCCACCGACCCGATGCTTGTCGACTCCGACACCGCGTCGCTCGATGCGTTCCCCACTAATGTGGTGGTTTACGACGAGCCGCTCCCTTACGCGGGGAGCGGCGGAAGCACCGTCACTGAGGTCCTCATCCTCGACCACGGCGAGCGCTCCGGCAAAGGAGCGCACGACCCGCTTGACGCGGCCCTGCGAGGCCTTGCAGCGCCGATTCCGGAAGACGCCGACACCGAGACGCTGGAGGCGCTCCGCCTTCAGCTCGTCGAGGGCGCGAAGAAGCTGGCAAGCATGAGGCGCTTGTCAGAAGCTTACCAACGCGAGATGGATCGTGCCGTAGGCGGCTCGCCGGCTCCTATCGGGCCTAGCCGCCTAGGTGCGGTCCGACAGCGCGGCGCGGCAATCGCCAACCTCTTCGGGGCTGATCGCCCTATGTATGCCACACCCGCAGAGAATATCCGTGCCGCCCAGGCGGTGGCAGACGAGCTCGACAACTTCGAAGGTGAAGAGCTCCGCGTAATGACGAAGCGAGTTCAGCAGCTCCTCGACGCGGCTGCCGCGCAGAATGATGCCGGCTGCCGCACCGAGGCGCCGCAACGACAAAACGATGACCCACCGCCTCGCCGAGACCAAGGTGCGACGTCTCGGACGCCGACTGGCGGGGCCCGTGGGAAGAAGGACAAGGAGCCGGCTGTCAGCCACAGTCGGACTCACATCACCATCGAGCACGACCAAGATGGCCGCCCCAAAGCGGTGGAACGGCGGGACGACTACCTGCCTCCCCCTCCTCGCAGAGAAAGGCGAGTCTCCCTGCCGCCCGTGGAACATCCGACTCTCGGCGACCGCCTTGGCCGCCGAGAGGGAGTCGGAGAGAACGACGCCCGCCACCGGATTGACCGACTCCACAGATCCTTGGTGCTGGAAGAAGAAGACGAGTTGGGTTTCCCCTGCTTTGGACCCCGCATCCAAGATGAGCCCTTCCCCAAAGGGTTCACGCTCCCCCGAGACACGCCCAAATATACCGGCACCGTGAAGCCGGAAGATTGGCTGATCGACTACTCCACGCCGTCAACATAGCGAACGGCAACAAGCGTGTTGCCGTAAGATACGTCCCGCTCATGCTCCAGGGCTCGGCCCGGATGTGGTTGAACAGTCTAAAGCCTCGCAACATCAACAGCTGGGTCGACTTCACCGAGGCTTTCATCCGCAACTTCACCAGCACGTACAAGCGACCTCCCAAGCCACGCCAACTCTCCTTGTGCGTGCAAGGCCCTGACGAGTCTACTCGCGACTACCTCACGCGCTGGGGTGAACTCCGGAACTCCTGCGAGGGCGTGCACGAGGTGCAGGCCATCGAGTACTTTACTGCCGGGTGCAGAGAAGGCACCCTCCTCAAGCACAAGCTCCTCTGCGACGAGCCGGAGACCCTCGATGAGCTGCTAATCACAGCGGACAAGTACGCCACGGCCGACTCCTCCATGAAGGCGGAGATTCGGGTCAGCACAACTGGCAAAGTCGCCCCTCAGGCTCCAAGAACTCCGGCTGGAGACACCAGTCGGCGGCAACAGCAGAATGACCAGAAGCGCAAAGCCCCGCAGCCGACTTCCAACAGTCGGCAAGTGGCAACAGCAGAAGACCAGCAGTTGGAGGGACCGCCTCCGGCGAAGCGACAGAAGGGCGGCAAGTCCAACTGGCTGCCGGCTTTCTCCTACGAGCAGACTCTAGACGGTCCCTGCAAGTTCCACAGCGGCGCGAAGCCGTCAAACCACACCACCAGGAAATGCCACTGGCTGACCAGAATCGCCAAGGGGGACGGCCTGCTCCCTCCCCCTCCTGCTGGGCCGCCTCCTCCACAGCCGCCCCAGCAGCCGGCCGTCAGGCCAGTCGGCGCGATACAAGACGAGTTCCCGGATGAGCACGGAGCCTGTGGTGTTCACCAGTGTAGCGGATGACCGACGCAGCAGGCGCCAACAGCAGCAAGAAGTGAATGCGGTTGCGACAAGTACTCCAGAGTTCATGCATTGGTCCGAAAAGCCTACCAGTTGGAGCAGAGCTGATCACCCAGAGGTGATGCCGACTCCAGGCTCCTACGCCTTGGTCTTAGGCGCCACACTCGCCACTGATAGGCAGGCAGCTCGCTTCTCGCGAGTACTAATAGACGGAGGCAGCAGTATCAACATCCTGTACAAGGATACAATGGAGAAATTAGGAATCAAGCGAAGACATCTTCAGAGCAGCCGGACTGTGTTCCACGGAATCGTCCCTGGCCTTTCCTGCTCACCAATTGGCAAGATCCTGATAGATGTCCTCTTCGGAGACAAGGATCATTTCCGCCGAGAGCCAATTTGGTTTGAGGTGGTGGACCTTGAAAGCCCATATCACGCATTGCTTGGCCGACCCGCCTTGGCCAAGTTCATGGCGGTCCCCCACTACGCCTACCTCAAGATGAAGATGCCGAGTTCCAAGGGAATCCTAACTGTGTCTGGCGACTACAGGAAGTCGTCCGCTTGCGCGGCCGAAAGTAGTCTGTTGGCCGAGTCCTTGGTGATCGCGGCTGAGAAACGGCTTCTTGATCGGGTCGTGGCGATGGCCGGCAAGCAGCCCGAGTTATCGCCCGACCCCAAGGAGTCGGAAGCAGTAGGATCATTCAAGCCGGCCAAAGAAACAAAGAAGATACCGTTGGACCCGGAGCACCCGGAGAGATACGCTGTCTTGGGCACAGGCCTTGACAGCAAATAGGAAGGCGAGCTCGTCGATTTCCTCCGTGAGAATCGCGACATCTTCGCGTGGTCCCCCAACGACATGCCTGGTGTCCCGACGGAATTCACCGAGCACAAATTACACGTCCGGTCTGATATGAAGCCCGTCAGGCAGCCCTTGCGCCGCCTGTCAGAAGAAAAAAGAAGAGTTGTTGGAGAAGAAATAGCCCGGCTCTTGGCAGCCGGCTTCATCATGGAAGTGTTTTTTCTAGAGTGGCTGGCAAACCCAGTACTGGTGCTGAAGAAGAACAAGCAGTGGCGGATGTGCATTGATTACACGAGCCTCAACAAAGCTTGCCCCAAGGACCCATTTGCTCTGCCGAGAATCGATCAGGTGATAGACTCCACAGCCAGATGCGAGCTGTTGAGTTTCCTAGATGCATATTCAGGATATCACCAGATCAAGCTGAACCCAGCTGACAGACTGAAGACCGCCTTCATCACGCCGTTTGGAGCCTTCTGCTACCTGACCATGACGTTCGGCTTAAGAAACGCTGGCGCCACCTTTCAGTGTTGCATGCAGAAGTGCCTCCTGAAGCAACTCGGCAGAAATGCCCACGTCTATGTGGATGATGTAGTGGTGAAGACGAAGAAGCGTGGAACCTTGCTGGAGGACCTCAAGGAAACATTTGAGAATCTGCGCCGTTTCCAGATCAAGCTCAACCCAGAGAAGTGCGTTTTTGGAGTACCAGCTGGCCAGCTCCTCGGTTTCCTGGTCTCCGAACGCGGCATAGAGTGCAATCCTGTGAAGATCAAGGCCATCGAGAGGATGGAAGCACCCAGACGACTGTTATATGTGCAAAAGTTCACCGGCTGTTTGGCATCCATCAGCCAATTCATCAATCGGCTGGGTGAGAAGGCTCTCCCCTTGTATCAGCTCATGAAGAAGATGACCTTCTTTGAGTGGACTCCCAAGGCGGACGAGGCTTTTCTCCAACTAAAGAAGATGTTGACTACTCCCCCTGTGCTGGCGGCTCCGACTCCCAAAGAGCCCATGCTCCTATACATTGCCGCCACCAGCCGAGTAGTCAGCACAGTCATTATAGTCGAGCGCAAGGAGGAAGGCAAGGCGCTGCCTGTCCAGAGACCGGTATATTACTTGAGCGAGGTACTGTCGGCCTCCAAGCAGACCTACCCCCATTACCAGAAGATGTGCTACGGCGTGCATTTTGCCGCCAAGAAATTGAAGCCTTACTTCCAGGAGCATCCAATCACTGTGGTCTGCACAGCACCACTGGCCGAGATCATCGGAAGCCGAGATGCTTCTGGCCGAGTGGCCAAATGGGCCATCGACCTGGCCCCCTACACCATCTACTACGAGCCCCGCACCGCCATCAAGTCGCAAGCACTAGCCGACTTCCTCGTCGACTGGGCCGAGACCCAGTATCTGCCGCCAGCGCCCAACTCCACCCATTGGCGGATGCACTTCGACGGCTCCAAGATGCGCACCGGCTTGGGAGCCGGCGTTGTCCTCACTTCCCCCAAGGGCGACAAGCTCAGATATGCTCTGCAGATCCACTTCGCCGCCTCCAACAACGTGGCCGAGTACGAGGCGCTCATCCACGGGCTCCGGCTTACCAAAGAGCTCGGCATTCGCCGGATCCTGTGTTATGGCGACTCTGACTTGGTGGTCCAGCAATCATCTGGCGATTGGGACGCCAAGGACAAAAATATGGCGAGCTATCGTTTCCTCGTCCAGCAACTCAGCGGATACTTCGAGGGGTGCGAGTTCCTCCACATGCTAAGGAACGACAACGACCAAGCAAACGCCTTGGCACGAATCGGCTCCACCCGCCAGGCAATACCATCTGGTGTCGCCCTCCGGCGCCTCCTCAAGCCTTCTATCAAGCCGTCACCAGAATCAGATTCAATCTTTGTGCCGGCTCCGCCTGAGGAAGACGGATCCGACTCCAAGAAACACACAGTCGAAGCCGGCCCGGGGACTTCAGAACCCGGCCCGGGGACTGCAGTGGCAAGATCGAAGACTCCAGAGCTCGGCCCGGGGACTGCTCCAGTCGGCCCCGGGACTTTGTCAAATTAGCAAGCGTCTGCGGACTCCAACCCGCCGCCTCCCAGCCCGGCCGAGCTTGTCCAAGTCGCACTAGTGGCAGTTGAAGAAATAGCAGCACCTTCATGGGCCCAGCCCATCCTCAGGTTCTTAGTAAACAGAGAGCTGCCAACTGATGAAATCTTGGCTCGACAAGTGCAACGCCGAGCAGCAGCCTACACCATAGTCAACAGAGAGCTAGTCAGGCGCAGCGTCACCGGCGTCTTCCAACGCTGCATCGAGGCAGAAAAAGGCCAAGCAATCCTCAGAGACATCCATGAGGGCGAGTGCGGTCACCACGCGGCCTCCAGGGCACTCGTCGCCAAAGCCTTTCGGCACGGTTTCTTCTGGCCAACCGCCCTGGAAGAGGCCAAAGAGTTAGTCCAAAAGCGCAAGGGGTGCCAGATTTTCCGTTCCAAGCCACTTCAGCCAGCTTCCGCACTCAAGACTATCCCCATCGCCTGGCCCTTTGCAGTCTGGGGCCTGGACATGGTGGGACCATTTAAGACGGCACGAGGTGGCTTGGCTCACCTACTTGTCGCAGTGGACAAGTTCACCAAGTGGGTGGAGGTGAAACCCATCAAGAAGTTGAATGGTCCGACTGCAGTGACCTTCATCGCTGACATCACAACTCGGTACGGCATCCCACACAGCATCATCACCGACAATGGCACGAATTTCGCCAAAGGCGCCTTGGCCCATTTCTGCGCGACGCAGGGCATCTGACTGGACCTAGCGTCTGTTGCCCATCCGCAGTCAAACGGCCAGGTGGAGCGAGCGAACGGCCTCATCTTATCCGGCATCAAGCCTCGACTCATCGTACCGCTGGAGCGATCTGCCGGCTGTTGGCTTGAGGAGCTGCCAGCCATCCTCTGGAGTCTACGCACAACTCCAAACAAGTCAACCGGCTTCACACGCTTCTTCCTCGTCTATGGTGCCGAAGCCGTCATCCCAACGGACATAGAGTTCGACTCCCCGCGAGTCACCATGTACACCAAGGAAGAAGCAGAAGAAGCACGTCAAAGCGACATCGATCTGCTGGAAGAGGGCCGGCTGTTGGCACTCAGCCAGTCCAACATCTACGAGCAGAGTCTGCGTTGATACTACAACAGGAAGGTCAGGTCAAGATCTTTCCAAGAAGGCGACCTTGTGCTCCGGCTGATCCAGTGAACAGCCGGCCAGCACAAGCTGTCGGCACCTTGGGAAGGCCCCTTTATCATCAGCAAGGTGCTAGGGAACGACGCCTACTATCTGATCGATGCTCAGAAGCCCCGAGCGCTCAAGAGGGACGACTCCGGCAAAGAGACAGAGCGCCCGTGGAATGCAAATCTTCTTCGAAGATTTTACAGTTGATGCAGTATGCATCGCACTACCCCTTTGTATTAAAGTACTAAGACTTTGGGCCCCCCGAGACGAGCTCGGGGACTGCCCTTTTTGTTATCTGTATGATAAGAATTATGCCTTCGAGTACATTACTTTCATTACAAGCCGCTTGGCACCGGGCCAGACTAGTCGGCCCGGGGACTCGCCGCCTTGCGCTATGAGGAGCTTCCCGCAGTCAGACAAGTAGTGCGCGGTGCCCAATCCGCCTCCTAGCAAAGCCGTAGCTCGCAGAGCGACTGTGAGGCAGGCAGGAGTGAGGAAGAACGGGCGCCCACACGAAAAATGGCTAAGGACCTAAAGCACGAACATAGCGTAAGACGGCCTCCAACATTTCTGAAGCAGAAAGCCGACTCATGAGTAGTCGGCTCGCCGTCTTTATTAACCTCTATCAAGGACGGCGACTCTTGGTCAGTCGGCCTGTCGCTTTCTATCCGACTTGCTAAAGAAACTCTAAATGGCCAAGTACTTGCCTTCCCGAAGTAGCCAAGCACTTGACCCAGCGACAGTCCGCAGAGCGGCTGTCCGACTTGGCAAGGCAGCGACTAAAGGAAGGCGGCAAAGGGAAAAGACTAAAGAGCAGTAAGCAAGGAAAGACGGAAATCGGATAAATATTTACATAGGCCCTTGGCCGAACCTTCGAATAGAAGTTCAAGATACACCCCGCGGGTGGAATTGTTCGAATCTAACAAAGTTTTCAAAAGATTACTAAGACAGACAAGCAGAGGCGGAAAAGGCAGCCTAGGAGGCGGCATCTGGGATCGGAGGATCGGAGGAGATGGCGGTGTGAGGCACCAGGGCAGTCGGCTGGGCAGTCTCGGTTTGATCACCTCCGGCGGCAGTCGCCTTCTCTTGACGCGGCTCATTGCTGGAGGCGCGGTCGAGCTGAGGCTTGCCGCCTGCTCCGTCTTCTGGCACCTCCGCCTCACCTTCGTCCTCCTCCTCGGTGCTGGAGTCGATCACCTCCGCCGAGTCCTCGCCATACTCCGGGTTCATCCCGAACCACTCTGGCGGCACTTCCTCGCCGCCTTCAGCCCGCTCGGGCACGAAGACACTGGTGTCCGTGTACTCGGTGATGGCCGCCGCACGCTCGATAAGGGCGCCCTCCACGGCCTCTAGCTTGGCCTGGGCTTCTGAACGGAACATGGCCAGACGGCCCAGGTCCAGCCCCGGATACCACGCCTTGACAAACTCCAAGGCCCGGCACGCTCCGGCCTGGGCCGAGGAACCCTTCCAAGCTTCAAGACGGCCGGCGGTGACTTCCAGCCAGTCGGCGGTCCGACTGGCGGTGCGCAGAGCCGGCATGTCCGGCCACAAAGCGGCAACCGCCTGGGCGTCGGCACGCTGAAGCCGGCGCATCCGCCGGTGGGCCGGACGAAGACGGGCTTCAATGCTCAGAAGCTGCTCATCGATGGTTCGGGGGGCATTAGCGGCGATCTCCTCACCGCTTGCCCTTCGCGCCTCACGAGCAGCCTCGATGGCCAGAGGGACTGCCTGCGAGTGACCAGGGAAGAAGTCTGCCAAGACAAAAAAGAAGCAAGTCGAAAAATAAGAAGTCGGCCTGACACATAGTCGGAAGCCCGAAGAAACAAAATAAACTTACCATCAACAATATCCTCGATCTCGTGGAAGCCGGAGGTCAGCATCGCCTCCCTGTCAGTCCAGGAGAAGCGCTTGCTCTCGAACTCGGCCATGAGAGCGGCCTCCTTCTTCTCGGCCTCGTCCTGCGCCTTCTTGAGCAGCTCCTTCTGCTCGGCCAGCTGCGCCGCCAGTAGGTCGCGCTCCGCGGCAAGCTTGCTACACTCCTCCTCCTTGGCACACCGGGCGGTATTGGCCTCGCCCAGCTGCTCCTGAAGAACGGCGTTGGCTCCGGAAGAGCGAAAGAAGAGACAAATAATTCGTCAGCAAAGAAGATCGCCGGGAAGATCCGGCCCGACTGCTCAGCAGTCGGCCCGAATCTCAGGGACTACAGCCCGCGGGTGCGCTAGCGCGCCCCCGTGAAGAAGAAGAACTTACTCCGGCTTTCCAACAAGTCGGCAGCCCGCTTGCTCAACTCCTCAACATTGCGGTTGAAGGCAGTGGCGCGGAGGTTTTGATACTCATGCAATAAGTCATTGAAGACAAAGTTAGTATGTGGAACTCGCCAGAGGGAGTTCCGAACCGCCTGCTCAGCAGCCGGCCCGGAACTCAGGGACTACACCCAGTGGGTGCACTGGCGCACCCCCACAGAGAAAAACAAGAATCAAAAAGAAGAAGGAAACGTACTCGGACGGCTGTCCGCGCTGCCAGATGCGCCCTAGTGCAAGTTTGAAGGGCGTCGCCTTCAGCGCGCAGCTTCGCCTGAACGTCCAGAAGCGCTTGATTCAGCGGCCCGGTGCCGCCTCCGCGCAACCACCCGGTGGGCGTGGCGCTTGTGGCCTCGGCGTCTAAGGTTGCCGAGCTAGCGGCGCCGGTTTCCCGAGGTCGCGGCGCCGAGGTCTCCCTCTCAAGACGGTGGCGCACCGGTGAGGCGTCTTGGAGAAGTAGCCGCGCCTCGGCCTCGTCCGTGACCGGCGGCTCCGACGGACCCACCGGCTATTTGCCGTGCGGTCTCCCAGACGGCGGTGGAGGCGGCGGTGGCGGCACGAGAGTGTCCGACATGGAAGCCTCGCCGCTCTCCTTCTCCAAAACGGGGTTCTCGGTGCCGACCTCCCCGGTCTGCCCCGTGAACTCCGGAGTCGGCGGTGCAGATGACAGTGGGGGGACGAGCATCGCCGATCGGCGACGCGCGGCCTCCTCGGCACGCCGTCTCGCCGCAAGGGCGGCTTCGGCATCCTCCAGCTTCTTCTGGGCGGAGGCGGCTGCCCTGTCGGCCTCCGCCTTCTCCAGACGTTCGGCCTCCGCCTCCTCACACTTCTCCCGCGCATTTCGCTCCGTCGCCTCCCAGAGGTCGGCGGCGGGGTCGGCCCGCCGAGTATTGGCGGACGTCTCTGCCGACCCCATGACGGAGGGGATGGCGACTCTCTCAAGGGAAAGAGGGGCCCTGAAGAAGAATCGAGGGAGTATAAAAGAAGACTCGGACAAGATTCAACGAAGGAAAATAAAAAAGCGTAAAGACTTACGCAGAGACTAGCGGCGGCCTTCTCACTTTCCTTCGGAAGCGGTTGGCCTTCGCGGCCGCCTCCTCCCGTTTGGTCGCGGCGGCCGCCCCCTTGAACTTCTTCAATTTGCCGCCAGGCGCAGTCGGCCCGGCGTGACGCCTCTTCGCGCCGCCTTGGCCGGCCAGGCCGCCGAAGGAGCCGGCGCCCGACGAGCCGACCCTCGGCTAGTGGCGCGGAGCGACTTCCCCTTCGGCGTCGTCGTCAGGCCAGTCGGCGAAGGTGGCCGAGAGCCTGAAGTCGCCTTGTGCTCCTTCTCCCCTGCCTTCGGCGTCGACTTCCATCGCCACCGCCCCCAAGTCGGGGTCGTCGACGTCGCTGTCCGCACGATCGGGAACATACTCGCGGGGCTGTCTCGTGGCGCCGGCTGCAGGTTGCATAAGGGGATTCTAACTCAGAAGAAACCGACAAGAGTCAGAAGCCGGAGTCGGCCGCAAAGAAGACAAAACAATAGAGGGACGCGACTTACCACTGGTGGGGGGTTGTCGCGCGAGTACGGCTCCTTGCCGAACTGCCAGTCCTCCCCAAACTCGCAGTTCGCGATATAATTCACCATGTTTGCCACCTCCGCGCGGGGCATCTCCTTGGTGCTCATCCGACTTGGGTCTCGGAGGCTGCTCATCTGACAGATCAGGTGAGGCCGGCCTTGGAGCGGGAGAACTCGGCGCGCCACGAAGGCGGCCAGCAAGTCGGCCCCGACGAGACCTCCGAGTGCATCAAGACTCGGAGTCGCGCTATGGCGGCGGCTCCGGCGGGAGTCAGCGTCTTGACTCGGTGAGACCAGCTGGGGAGCCTCCCAGTTAGGGGGGCGGCGTTGTAAGGCGGCAGGTTGACCCAGTCGCCGTCGGAGGCGAGGTTCTTCACGTAGAAGTATGAGCGCTGCCACATCTTCACCAACTTGATCAGCACGATGGGAGGAAAGGGGTTGTCAGCTGTCGAGCGCCGCATCGCGATGAAGGCGCCGCACTGAGCCGGCACGCCGGCGATGTGCGTGCCGAGCTTAGAAGAGAAGAATTCTCCCCATAGCTCGATAGTGGGGAGAACACCGAGGAAACCTTCGCACAGAGTGGCGAAGGCGGAGAGCAACACCACTGTATTTGGAGTGAGGTGGTGCGGTTCAAGGCTGTGGAACTCCAAGAACGAGAGGAAGAAGCCGCTCGCCGGCAGCCCCAGGCCGCACATGAGGTGCGAGCAGAATATGACCCGCTCGCCCTCCTCCGGCGCTGGCCGGATCTCCCCCTCCGGCGCGGCTCGGGCGCGCACGAGGTCCGCACTGGGAAGACGGCGTGTCCGGCAGAGGAACTCGATGTGTTCCTCTTCTACCTCCGAGCCGTCCCACACGCCGGAGCGCACGGCGGGGGCCGCGGCGGAGGAAGAGCTCATCGCCGTGGTATGGAGTGCTCTTGCTCAATGACGGAAGCAGGAGGGAGAGAAAGCAAGATGAGGCGGGGGAGCGGGGAAGAAGGGCGCGCGTGCTGTGCCGCTCCGCTCCCCCCCGCCTACTTATAGCCCTGTGGGCTGAGGAGCCGAGGGGGCGGGCGTGGGATTAACTACGCACGATGCCCCACGCCGCCCCACGATTTACCCCACGAAGTTACTGCATGCAGTAACGACGTGGGAAAACCAACCGTCCACGGCCGCAACGGATCCGTTCGTATGCCGAGGCACGGTAGTGGCGGGCCCCACCTGACAGCCCGTCCCGTCGCGCGCGTGGGCAGGTAGATTGCCCTCTCCATGTGGCGCCGCGCGATAGGACCGTCCTGATGGCTGCGGGGAAGCGTATCAGGCACGCCGCCTGGTTTCCCGCCGCCACTTTCGAGCTGCGGCTCTTCGCTAGACATCCGACTCTCGACAGTCGGCCCAAGGGAAGACGGCAGCCGAGTTCCAGAGTCCGCTCCTGGAAGGCTGAAACTGTTGAAGCCCCACAATGCAGCGTCCGCAGGGCTTCACCAGCTTCGGGGACTACTGTCGGAGTATTGGGCCACGGGTAGGCTAACCCAAGTCCCAGGACCTTTCAAGACATCGGGGCAGGCCGCGCCCCTCAAGCTGAGTCCCAGGAGCGACTCCAAGACAAGCCGAGTCCCAGATGGCAACTCCGAGATAAGCCGACTCCGAGCTGGCAACCTCCAGAGAGGCCGACTATGGAGAGTCGGCCCGTGACTCCTGCCTCATCCCTAAGTACGATGTGGGGTACGGTCACGGTGTGGCCGTTCCCCCCTGCTTACGAAGGGCCGGCATGGCTACAGTGAGCCATATCGCTGGAAGATCTCCGGCGAGGCGCGGCACTGTTGCCATGCCTGCCCTGACCTCAGCCACAGTGCGCCACGCATTGTGCCCACAACGCCGGCCTGTACGGCCCGAAGACGGCGGGGCCGCCTGTCAGTGGGTGGGCCGAAGGCGGCCTGCGCGCCCCGAAGACGGACCTGTGGGAGTCGGCCTCCTTGGAGTCGGCCGACTCCTCCCCAGGGCCCCACAAGCCATTAACCAGATAGGATGGGGAATGGCGACAGTGATCGCTCGATAGATGGCGGCACTGTTGTCACGACCCAATGACCGAGCCTGCGTCATCAGGAGTGCCGCTACAGTATCAAGCCTGTCCGCGGGACCCGCCAGTCGGCGGGCCCCAGAAGCCGGCGGGGAAGACGGCGGCCTGAGAGACAGACGGCTGGGACCCACGCCCAGCCGGATTACTATTGTACCCCCGGGGGTAGGCCTATATAAACCCCCCGGGGCACCCATGCAAAGGGTTCGGACCTAGAGAGAGAGATAGACCAGATAGCACAGGGAGGAGAGAGCTAGCCTTGCCCTCTCCTGCCTCCCGAAACAGCTCCAGGAGCACCATTGTAGTCACTTTGCCTTAGTGATCATGCGGAGACCCCGCAGAGCAGCAGTAGGGGTGTTATCTCCTAGGAGAGCCCTGAAGCTGGGTAAGTTCCGCCGGCGTGCATGTCTTCGCCTCATCCCGCTTCCAGGCACCGACAACGTTCTACTCGCTCCCACCATGATAAGCCATCATTTGGCATATGTTGTATCCAACCCACGACACAAACAGAAACTCAAATGACATCCACCCTGCTAGCCTAGGCTGCCGACCTGGAACCTATCCCCTGATCAAAGAAGAAGCAGAAGACGAACTCCGAAACAAGTAACATCGCTCTCGCATCATGATCATCGCATAACCTGTACCTGCAACTGTTGTTGTAGTAATTTGTGAGCCACAAGGACTCAGAAATCCCATTACCATGGGTATCAAGAATGGCAAAGCTCAATGGGTAAGGAAGGGGTAAAGTGGTGAGGTTGCAACAGCGACTAAGCAAGTATTGTGGCTAAGATACGCAAAGAAGAGCGAGAAGAGAAGCAACGGAATGATCGTGAAGCTAGCAATGATCAAGAAGTGACCCTGAACTCCTACTTACGTCAAACATAACCCAAAACCGTGTTCACTTCCCAGACTCTACTGAGAAGAGACCATCACGGCTACACACGCGGTTGATGCGTTTTAATTGAGTCAAGTGTCAAGTTATCTATAACCGGACGTTAACAAATTCCCATCTGCCAGATAACCGCGGGCATGACTCTCAAAAGTTTATACCCTACAGGGGTGTCCCAACTTAGTCCATCGCAAGCTCTCATGGTCAACAAAGGATATACCTTCTCCCAGGAAGACCCGATCAGTCTCGGAATCCCGGTTTACAAGACATTTCGACAATGGTAAAACAAGACCAGCAAAGCCTCCCAATGTGCCAACAAATCCCAATAGGAGCTGCACATATCTCGTTCTCAGGGCACACCGGATGAGCAAGACGTCGGGTTGGCATAGACCCTGGTTGCCCAGGGGGCGCCGGACATAGCTCGGTTTGGACCAGCACTCGAAGGAGCACTGGCCCGAGGGGGGTAAATAAAGATGACCCTCGGGCTCCGGAAACCCAAGGGAAAAAGGCTTAGGTAGGCAAATGGTAAAACCAAGGTTGGGCCTTGCTGGAGGAGTTTTATTCAAAGTGAACTAGGGGGTCCCATAAATCACCCAACCACGTAAGGAATGCTAAATCAAGGAACATAACACCGGTATGACGGAAACTAAGGCGGCAAGAGTGGAACAAAACACTAGGCATAAGGCCGAGCCTTCCACCCTTTACCAAGTATATAAATGCATTAATTAAATAAGAGATATTGTGATATCCCAACATAAACTTGTCCTTCATGGAGCAATCTTCAACTTCACCTGCAACTAGCAACGCTATAAGAGGAGCTAAGCAAAGCGGTAACATAGCCAAGCAATGGTTTGCTAGGAAGGGTGAAAAAAAGGTTAGAGGCTGACATGGCAATTTGGGAGGCTTGAAGAACAAGTGATAGGTAGCGCAGCATAGCGATAGAACGAAGCAACTAGCATAGCAATGATAGTAGTGAGATCCAGGGTAATGGTCATCTTGCCTAAAATCCCGCTAGGAAGAAGAACGAGTCCATGAAGAAGACGAACGGGCGAAGACGAACCAAGCGTAGACGAACGAATCCTCATGATCGCAACAAAACATGAACTAACGAGAAGGAGCACAACCGGAAAGAAGTAAACAACAAGGTAAACACACAACACATGAACATGACATGATGCACAATCAATCATGATACATGACAATGCTAGATGAGGCTTCTCATGGCAAGAGATGATGCATACAAGAGCAACATATCAAAGCAAGTTTAAATGAGGTCGGTAACAATATATTACAAAACTGGAAAGACCCAATATGTAAATTTAGAAGTTGGTCCATATTTTAGTAAAACTCATGTTCAAGTTGTTAAACAACAAGTTAAGATGCACCAAGATGATCTACACGAAAATCTAGTCAAGTTACATATAAAGTTTATTTAATTCGGAACTACGACCTAGAAGATATGAGCAAAACAAGTTAAACATGACATTGATGCAAAAAGCATTCAAACATCAAGCAAACACATTCAAAACACGGATGAAACATGATAAGAATTAACTACATGCAAAGCTAAGCAAGTTTCATACAGAGCACACTCAAAATGGAGCAATGGTGCAACACATACACTCCAAAAAGATATAACAATCTGTCCAAAACAGCAACTAGGCATCTAGCAAGAATCAAAACAATATACTACATCACCTCAACATGGAAACAAAAGGCATGGACGTGATTTAGAGGTAAAGCATGACAAAACATGAACACTGAGCTATCTCCAGGAATCACTAGAACATGCTCAAAAGGTCATGGCAAGATTGCAAATAATAACAGTTTCACAGACTTAGCAGAAATCACTGGACATGGCAGAAATAACATCAGGCTGCAATGTTTAGAGCTATCAAACAACATGCTACAAGAACTTACCAGGGCAAACAAAGGCATGGAATGTTAATACTAAAGACAAAGAACAAATCTCCCTTACTAAACTTATTCCGAAGATCAATAGAAAAGATGGTAGCATCCATGAAAACATGGCAAATGATATGACAGATTCAGACATGGCAGGAACACCAATAAGTAGGCATGTTGGTGAGCTTGTACAACTCACCACAGAGAAATACATGGAATTACAAGGTAACAAACAGTAATATGACATAATTATGAAGCTAAACATGGCAATAGCATGTTTATAGGGTGCACGGATCACTAGCAAAACACTTGGCAAAATTGAACTTGATGTTAACAGGTTGACAACAACATTATTTAGCAATTTGATAGCAAGATTACAACAAGCTACATCAGTCTATAAATGAAACCAAGGGCATGGACGGTACAACATGACATGTATATTAAAACATCCTTAGTAAAGATTGCTAGATTATGCATAGAATGACTAGTAGCAGCAGGTTTACGAAGCATCATGATATAGCAGTTTCAGCCTAGCAAAATAGTAATAGCAAGAACCCTACTTCACAAGCTCGATACACTCACTACAAGAATCCAAAAAATACATGGATTGCACCACTTTAAAGATGGAATGATGTAGAACAAAACTTATGTAGACATCAAGCTCACAGGATGCACACACAAAATGCAATGAAAAAGACAAATCACCCAGTTATGTTAATAAACAGCAGTTAACATCATTCAAACAAGCATCAATATTAGGGCATCAATATTAATTCAAACAAGCATGACACAATCAAATGAAATGAATAACACCTCATGATGAACATTTAGATATATTATATTCATGAAACGGAGCAGCACACAAGAAGTTATGGCATGATGAATAGAGCAACATAATGCAATTTTTTATGGACTTGGAAGAAATCGACCTCGAGGTGGGGGGGGAGTCAACGCGGTGGATCTTGCCCGAGACGTCGCCGGACTTGCAGGGAACGGTGGCTGGAGTGGAGAAGAGCTCGCCGGAGCTCGTGGGAGGCCGGATCCGGGCCGGATCTGGCACGGGGTGGCGCGGAGGAAGCCGGAGGAGGCCGGCGGCGCGGGGAACGGCGGGCGGCGGCGCACGGGCCGGGAGGGCCCCGCCTGGGCCGAGCGGGCCGGCGGCGGAGACGGGCCGCAGGGGACACGTGGTGGGCACTAAGTGGCTTGGGGACGGCGGCGCGATTTCATCCGGCGCGGGCGGACGTGTCCGTCGGCGCGAGGAGGGGAGCTAGGATTTGGACTGCGAGATTTTCGGGGGGAGGCACATATTTATAGGTAGAGGGAGCTAGGAGAGTCCAAATGGAGAGCGGTTTTCGTGCACACGATCATGGAGGTGGTTTGGATGGGCTCATGGGCCATGGTGAAGAGGGGCGCGCGTGCTGTGCCGCTCCGCTCCCCCCGCCTACTTATAGCCCTGTGGGCTGAGGAGCCGAGGGGGCGGGCGTGGGATTAACTACGCACGATGCCCCACGCCGCCCCACGATTTACCCCACGAAGTTACTGCATGCAGTAACGACGTGGGAAAACCAACCGTCCACGGCCGCAACGGATCCGTTCGTATGCCGAGGCACGGTAGTGGCGGGCCCCACCTGACAGCCCGTCCCGTCGCGCGCGTGGGCAGGTAGATTGCCCTCTCCATGTGGCGCCGCGCGATAGGACCGTCCTGATGGCTGCGGGGAAGCGTATCAGGCACGCCGCCTGGTTTCCCGACGCCACTTTCGAGCTGCGGCTCTTCGCTAGACATCCGACTCTCGACAGTCGGCCCAAGGGAAGACGGCAGCCGAGTTCCAGAGTCCGCTCCTGGAAGGCTGAAACTGTTGAAGCCCCACAATGCAGCGTCCGCAGGGCTTCACCAGCTTCGGGGACTACTGTCGGAGTATTGGGCCACGGGTAGGCTAACCCAAGTCCCAGGACCTTTCAAGACATCGGGGCAGGCCGCGCCCCTCAAGCTGAGTCCCAGGAGCGACTCCAAGACAAGCCGAGTCCCAGATGGCAACTCCGAGATAAGCCGACTCCGAGCTGGCAACCTCCAGAGAGGCCGACTATGGAGAGTCGGCCCGTGACTCCTGCCTCATCCCTAAGTACGATGTGGGGTACGGTCACGGCGTGGCCGTTCCCCCCTGCTTACGAAGGGCCGGCATGGCTACAGTGAGCCATATCGCTTAAAGATCTCCGGCGAGGCGCGGCACTGTTGCCATGCCTGCCCTGACCTCAGCCACAGTGCGCCACGCACTGTGCCCACAACGCCGGCCTGTACGGCCCGAAGACGGCGGGGCCGCCTGTCAGTGGGTGGGCCGAAGGCGGCCTGGGCGCCCCGAAGACGGACCTGTGGGAGTCGGCCTCCTTGGAGTTGGCCGACTCCTCCCCAGGGCCCCACAAGCCATTAACCAGATAGGATGGGGAATGGCGACAGTGATCGCTCGATAGATGGCGGCACTGTTGTCACGACCCAATGACCGAGCCTGCGTCATCAGGAGTGCCGCTACAGTATCAAGCCTGTCCGCGGGACCCGCCAGTCGGCGGGCCCCAGAAGCCGGCGGGGAAGACGGCGGCCTGAGAGACAGACGGCTGGGACCCACGCCCAGCCAGATTACTATTGTACCCCCGGGGGTAGGCCTATATAAACCCCCCGGGGCACCCATGCAAAGGGTTCGGACCTAGAGAGAGAGATAGACCAGATAGCACAGGGAGGAGAGAGCTAGCCTTGCCCTCTCCTGCCTCCCGAAACAGCTCCAGGAGCACCATTGTAGTCACTTTGCCTTAGTGATCATGCGGAGACCCCGCAGAGCAGCAGTAGGGGTGTTATCTCCTAGGAGAGCCCTGAAGCTGGGTAAGTTCCGCCGGCGTGCATGTCTTCGCCTCATCCCGCTTCCAGGCACCGACAACGTTCTACTCGCTCCCACCATGATAAGCCATCCTTTGGCATATGTTGTATCCAACCCACGACACAAACAGAAACTCAAATGACATCCACCCTGCTAGCCTAGGCTGCCGACCTGGAACCTATCCCCTGATCAAAGAAGAAGCAGAAGACGAACTCCGAAACAAGTAACATCGCTCTCGCATCATGATCATCGCATAACCTGTACCTGCAACTGTTGTTGTAGTAATTTGTGAGCCACAAGGACTCAGAAATCCCATTACCATGGGTATCAAGAATGGCAAAGCTCAATGGGTAAGGAAGGGGTAAAGTGGTGAGGTTGCAACAGCGACTAAGCAAGTATTGTGGCTAAGATACGCAAAGAAGAGCGAGAAGAGAAGCAACGGAATGATCGTGAAGCTAGCAATGATCAAGAAGTGACCCTGAACTCCTACTTACGTCAAACATAACCCAAAACCGTGTTCACTTCCCAGACTCTACTGAGAAGAGACCATCACGGCTACACACGCGGTTGATGCGTTTTAATTGAGTCAAGTGTCAAGTTATCTATAACCGGACGTTAACAAATTCCCATCTGCCAGATAACCGCGGGCATGACTCTCAAAAGTTTATACCCTACAGGGGTGTCCCAACTTAGTCCATCGCAAGCTCTCATGGTCAACAAAGGATATACCTTCTCCCAGGAAGACCCGATCAGTCTCGGAATCCCGGTTTACAAGACATTTCGACAATGGTAAAACAAGACCAGCAAAGCCTCCCAATGTGCCAACAAATCCCAATAGGAGCTGCACATATCTCGTTCTCAGGGCACACCGGATGAGCAAGACGTCGGGTTGGCATAGACCCTGGTTGCCCAGGGGGCGCCGGACATAGCTCGGTTTGGACCAGCACTCGAAGGAGCACTGGCCCGAGGGGGGTAAATAAAGATGACCCTCGGGCTCCGGAAACCCAAGGGAAAAAGGCTTAGGTAGGCAAATGGTAAAACCAAGGTTGGGCCTTGCTGGAGGAGTTTTATTCAAAGCGAACTAGGGGGTCCCATAAATCACCCAACCGCGTAAGGAATGCTAAATCAAGGAACATAACACCGGTATGACGGAAACTAAGGCGGCAAGAGTGGAACAAAACACTAGGCATAAGGCCGAGCCTTCCACCCTTTACCAAGTATATAAATGCATTAATTAAATAAGAGATATTGTGATATCCCAACATAAACTTGTCCTTCATGGAGCAATCTTCAACTTCACCTGCAACTAGCAACGCTATAAGAGGAGCTAAGCAAAGCGGTAACATAGCCAAGCAATGGTTTGCTAGGAAGGGTGAAAAAAAGGTTAGAGGCTGACATGGCAATTTGGGAGGCTTGAAGAACAAGTGATAGGTAGCGCAGCATAGCGATAGAACGAAGCAACTAGCATAGCAATGATAGTAGTGAGATCCAGGGTAATGGTCATCTTGCCTAAAATCCCGCTAGGAAGAAGAACGAGTCCATGAAGAAGACGAACGGGCGAAGACGAACCAAGCGTAGACGAACGAATCCTCATGATCGCAACAAAACATGAACTAACGAGAAGGAGCACAACCGGAAAGAAGTAAACAACAAGGTAAACACACAACACATGAACATGACATGATGCACAATCAATCATGATACATGACAATGCTAGATGAGGCTTCTCATGGCAAGAGATGATGCATACAAGAGCAACATATCAAAGCAAGTTTAAATGAGGTCGGTAACAATATATTACAAAACTGGAAAGACCCAATATGTAAATTTAGAAGTTGGTCCAGATTTTAGTAAAACTCATGTTCAAGTTGTTAAACAACAAGTTAAGATGCACCAAGATGATCTACACGAAAATCTAGTCAAGTTACATATAAAGTTTATTTAATTCGGAACTACGACCTAGAAGATATGAGCAAAACAAGTTAAACATGACATTGATGCAAAAAGCATTCAAACATCAAGCAAACACATTCAAAACACGGATGAAACATGATAAGAATTAACTACATGCAAAGCTAAGCAAGTTTCATACAGAGCACACTCAAAATGGAGCAATGGTGCAACACATACACTCCAAAAAAGATATAACAATCTGTCCAAAACAGCAACTAGGCATCTAGCAAGAATCAAAACAATATACTACATCACCTCAACATGGAAACAAAAGGCATGGACGTGATTTAGAGGTAAAGCATGACAAAACATGAACACTGAGCTATCTCCAGGAATCACTAGAACATGCTCAAAAGGTCATGGCAAGATTGCAAATAATAACAGTTTCACAGACTTAGCAGAAATCACTGGACATGGCAGAAATAACATCAGGCTGCAATGTTTAGAGCTATCAAACAACATGCTACAAGAACTTACCAGGGCAAACAAAGGCATGGAATGTTAATACTAAAGACAAAGAACAAATCTCCCTTACTAAACTTATTCCGAAGATCAATAGAAAAGATGGTAGCATCCATGAAAACATGGCAAATGATATGACAGATTCAGACATGGCAGGAACACCAATAAGTAGGCATGTTGGTGAGCTTGTACAACTCACCACAGAGAAATACATGGAATTACAAGGTAACAAACAGTAATATGACATAATTATGAAGCTAAACATGGCAATAGCATGTTTATAGGGTGCACGGATCACTAGCAAAACACTTGGCAAAACCGAACTTGATGTTAACAGGTTGACAACAACATTATTTAGCAATTTGATAGCAAGATTACAACAAGCTACATCAGTCTATAAATGAAACCAAGGGCATGGACGGTACAACATGACATGTATATTAAAACATCCTTAGTAAAGATTGCTAGATTATGAATAGAATGACTAGTAGCAGCAGGTTTACGAAGCATCATGATATAGCAGTTTCAGCCTAGCAAAATAGTAATAGCAAGAACCCTACTTCACAAGCTCGATACACTCACTACAAGAATCCAAAAAATACATGGATTGCACCACTTTAAAGATGGAATGATGTAGAACAAAACTTATGTAGACATCAAGCTCACAGGATGCACACACAAAATGCAATGAAAAAGACAAATCACCCAGTTATGTTAATAAACAGCAGTTAACATCATTCAAACAAGCATCAATATTAGGGCATCAATATTAATTCAAACAAGCATGACACAATCAAATGAAATGAATAACACCTCATGATGAACATTTAGATATATTATATTCATGAAACGGAGCAGCACACAAGAAGTTATGGCATGATGAATAGAGCAACATAATGCAATTTTTTATGGACTTGGAAGAAATCGACCTCGAGGTGGGGGGGGGGAGTCAACGCGGTGGATCTTGCCCGAGACGTCGCCGGACTTGCGGGGAACGGTGGCTGGAGTGGAGAAGAGCTCGCCGGAGCTCGTGGGAGGCCGGATCCGGGCCGGATCTGGCATGGGGTGGCGCGGAGGAAGCCGGAGGAGGCCGGCGGCGCGGGGAACGGCGGGCGGCGGCGCACGGGCCGGGAGGGCCCCGCCTGGGCCGAGCGGGCCGGCGGCGGAGACGGGCCGCAGGGGACACGTGGTGGGCACTAAGTGGCTTGGGGACGGCGGCGCGATTTCATCCGGCATGGGCGGACATGTCCGTCGGCGCGAGGAGGGGAGCTAGGATTTGGACTGCGAGATTTTCGGGGGGAGGCACATATTTATAGGTAGAGGGAGCTAGGAGAGTCCAAATGGAGAGCGGTTTTCGTGCACACGATCATGGAGGTGGTTTGGATGGGCTCATGGGCCATGGTGAAGAGGGGCTGGGCTGCAAAAAGAGAGGGGTTACGGGCTACGCGGTTAACCGTTGGGGCATCAAACGACCTCCAAATGGAACGAAATTTGACGGGCGGTCTACCGGTGATATACCAAGGCCACTCGGCAAATCTCGGCCCATTCCCAGAACGTTTTTCGGCGGCTCACGAAACAAGGTCTGAGAGGGGTGACGGGCGCGTGCGGGAGTGTCGGATCGCGAAACGGACAACGGGGAAAAAGACCGTGTGCAAGTTTTGAAAAACATGATGATGAAATGCAGATGATGACATGGCAAAATGCAACACACAAGCAAATGACATGACAACTACGGCAAATAACTGGAGGACACCTAGTGCATTGGGTCCGGGGCGTTACACCTTGTTGGTGGATTTAGCCATGAGGCACTTGGCGTTGATGTTCTTATTGGGTGAGTCGAAGAGGGACACACGTGGAGTTGTGGCAATGGCAATAGGGGATTCACTATTTTCATCATCATCGTCATCCTCATGGTATTCTTCTTGAACCACCAACCCTCGAGTAGGAGTCTTTTTGGTGAAGTTGTTCTTGTTGGGGAAGGACTTGGCTTTGTCTTTTCGGATGAGCTTGCCACCATTGTCTTCCCGCTTCTTGTAATGGCAATCCACAACAAGATGGCTCACATTGCCACAATTGTAACATGTTCTCACACGTTGCTTGCCCTTGAACCCACTTGAGTTGTTCTTGTTGAAGTTGGGCCTTGTGTTCTTCTTGCTCCAAAATTGCCTTGAAGCAAGAAACATGTGCTCATGATAATCATATTTTGTATCTTCGGGGTTGCTCTCCTCTTCTTCCTCTTCTTCCACAATAACCTTGGGCTTCAAGGCAAGGTTGGGCTTCTTTGCCCTTTGAGAGCGCAACACCGTGTTGTCGGCGGTCTTGTCGAAGATCCTCATTGCCACAAACTCATCCAATACTTCATTTGAGGTCAAAGAGTGGAAGTCCGGTCTTTGACGGATGGCGGAGGACAAGGCCTTGTGGTAAGGCATCATTGCTTTGAGGAACTTGCGCGTGATCCAATTTTCATCCATGTCCTTGCTCCCATGATCTCGAGTGAGATCACAAGTTTGGTTACTCTCCGAAAGAGCTCACGAGGTTCTTCATCTTCTTTCATTGCAAACTCATCGGCTTCATCTTGCACCACTACATAGTTGGAGCGTTGAATGCTTGCGCTTCCCTTATAGAGGGAAACAACACAATGCCATGCATCTTTGGCCATGGCGAAGAGTCAAAGATGAGGGAGATCTTCGGGTAGAACTGCATCTTGAATGATGAAGAGAGCATTCTCATTGAATTGATTGTCCACTACTTCTCTAGGGGTGAAGTTGCTTCGGTCATGTGGATGGAAACCTTCTTCAATGATTCTCCAAAGGTTAGTATTCATATGATTTAAATGACGCTTGAAGCTATATACCCAAGAATTAGAGTCCTCATTTTTCACAATCTTAGGAGGAGAGCCGACATGATTTAAATGAGTAGAAGGAATTGGTCCTCCATAAACTGGAGGTGCCACATGGGCAAAGATGCCGGTGACATTTCTACCACTAGTAGAAGGATCCTTTTCACTAGTAGATTCCCCCTTGTCGGAGTTAGCATCCGTCACCTTGTCAGTGGGATCACCCAATTTCAACGACGAGGTAGATAGTTTAAGTCCTTCTAAGAATTTATTAAACATGCTTTCAACCTCGGTTGTCATGGAGGTTTTGAATGTGCCCAAAGCCACATTGAATTCCTCACGAGACACCGCGGTTCCCCCATCACCCGTAGACGAGCTTGGATTCACACTGGAGTGCTTCTCCCTACCGTCTATGGTGTCAACCATAGTCTTCGGACGGCAAAGTCCTTAATAAAGAGACGAGGCTCTGATACCAATTGAAAGGATCGATATGGTTGACTAGAGGGGGGGGGGTTGAATAAGCAACTAACAATTCTTAGCTTTTCTTTACCAAATTAAACTTTGCATCAAAGTAGGTTGTCTAGATGTGCAACTAGGAGAGCAACCTATATGATGCAACAACAGCAAGTACACAAGCAAGCAAGGGATACAACACAAATAAGCTTGCACAAGTAAAGGCACGAGATAACCAAGAGTGGAACCGATGAGGACGAGGATGTGTTACCGAAGTTCCTTCCTTTTGAGGGGAAGTACTTCTCTGTTAGAGCGGTGTCGAGGCACAATGCTTCCCAAGAAGCTACTAGGGCCACTGTATTCTCCTCACGCCCTCACACGATGCGAGATGCCGTGATTTCACTATTGGTGCCCTTGAAGGCGGTGATCGAACCTTTACAAACAAGGTTGGGGCTATCTCCACAACTTAACTGGAGGCTCCCAACGACACCACGAAGCTTCACCACAATGGACTATGGCTCCATGGTGACCTCAACCATCTAGGGTGTTCAAACACCCAAGAGTAACAAGATCCGCCAGGGATTAGTGAGGGGAATGAAATTTCTCTTGGTGGAAGTGTAGATCGGGGCCTTCTCAGCCAATCCCGAGCAAATCAACAAGTTTGATTGTCTAGGGAGAGAGATCGGGCGAAAATGGAGCTTGGAGCAACAATGGAGCTTTTGGGGGAAGAGGTGAGTCAACTTTGGAGAAGAAGACTCCCTTTTATATGGGAGGGAACAATCCAACCGTTACCCACCAGAACAGCCACGCAGAGAGCGGTACTACCGCTGGCCCCAACGGTACTATCGCTCCCCCTCGCGGTACTGCCGTGCAGCCAGGGAGGGCAGGCACATGGGCAAGGGATGGACCCAGTGCGGTATTACCACGGTGGTAAGGCGGTACTACCGCTCTTGAGCGGTAATACCGCTTCTACGGCCGCTGCTTAGTGCCGCACAGTCCGACACGAGGGGCGACCCCCTCGAGTCGACGCGGCAGGACCCCGGTACCGCAGCGGTACTATGGCTGAGGATCCACAGGCGGTACTTACCGCTGAAGAGCGGTACTGCCGCCTATGGCTCCTGAGCGATACTACTGCTGGGCACCACGGTACTACCGCTGGGACCAAGCCAAAAACCATAGAAGGGGAAGAAAGCCTCCATCAAAGCGGGAAGGCTCAGGGGTGCACAATGGATGTGTATGTGTTGATTCCACCCTAGCCTTGTCAACAACGGATACCCTCTTGATAGTACGGTGACTCCTACGAAACATTTCCACCAAATAGAAATGAAAGAGCTACACCGTCTTGATTAAAACTCCGAGGGGAAGGAATCGTCTCGTGCCAAATGATAGATCTCTGAAATGCTCAAAGCACACGATTGGTCCGCAAATGTGTTGTCATAAATCACCAAAACTACATCGAGAGAGATATGCCTTAACATATATGTTTTGGTAGTCAACTCGTGGATACCTAGGTGACATTGGGATAATCTATGCATAGGGGTTGATGCATGTCTTCATCCTTGTTTCTTCAGTAGAAATCTTGGGGCACTCTTTGAGGTTCTTTGTATTGGGTCGAGTATTATGAATCTGAAATTGTTTGATGTGTATCATAGAATTAACTCATGGATACTTGTGGTGATATTAGAGTATCTAGGTGACATTAGAGTTGGTTGATGCGTATCATATGGTGTTATTTTAGTACGAACTCTTGTATAGATCAAACGGGAAGAATAACTTTATGTTATTTTAATATGAAATCTTGAATAGATCGAACGGAAAGAGTAATTTTAAGGTGGTTTTGTACCCTGCAAACAATTTCTTCTTATGTTCTCCACTAGATAAGAACTTTGGAGTGATTCTTCATCGCACGTTGTGGTATGGTTATATGATCCAATTAGACTAGTATTGTTAAGATATTGCACTAGCGAAAGTATGGACCCTGGGCCTCAA
Source organism: Triticum aestivum (assembly GCF_018294505.1). Taxonomy (NCBI): domain Eukaryota; kingdom Viridiplantae; phylum Streptophyta; class Magnoliopsida; order Poales; family Poaceae; genus Triticum; species Triticum aestivum. Next base: position 530,010,511 of record NC_057810.1, on the reverse strand, counting down.
TTTCAAGCATTGCAATACCGTTTGTGCCACTTTTGTTACTTGCTACCTTGCTGTTTCTTATTGTTATTATTACAAAAACCAATATCTACTATCATTACTACACTTGTATCATCATCTCTTCGTCGAACTAGTGCACCTATGCAATTTACCATTGTATTTGGTGTGTTGGGGACACAAGAGAATTTTTGTTATTTGGTTGTAGGGTTGTTTGAGAGAGACCATCTTCATCGGACGTCTCCCATGGATTGATAAACCTTAGGTCATTCACTTGAGGGAAAATTGCTACTGTCCTACAAAACTCTGTGCTTGGAGGCCCAACACGAGTCTACAAGAATAAAGTTGCATAGTAGACATCAGGAATTCCTGATGATTGGTCTATAGATGATGAGAATGAAAGGCTTTTCCCACAGTTTGTTACAAGATAGAAGCCCAAGAAGAAAGATGATGAGGGGGATGAAGATTATATTCCACCACTAGAAGGCATGTTTGATGAGGCAGGTGAAGATGAGTTGGAGGAGGACATGGACATGGTACACAGTGAGGAATCAGATGATGGAAGGCCAGATGTGCAATACTGCAGAGATGATCCTTCTTTAAAAGAAGGAACTGTATTTTCCAATGCTTTAGAGAATATGACTGCACTTTCCACTTTCCCAAAAAAGGCTCAAAGTGAGTTTGTAATAGACAAAAGTGATCCTAGTAGGTTGACTGTTTATTGTGCTTATAAGAGGTGTAGGTGGAGGATTCATGCCTCTTTAATGAGGCATAGCACACTATTTTAGATATTAACTTGAGTTACTAACACTAGATGCACGGCTAGTTACATTGCAATTTTTTTAGTTATTTGTTGCAACACATAGGTCTGACATGTATTTGAACTTTCATAATTACAGGTCAAAGTGAACAAGGCTACTCATACTTGTCCAAGTTTCAACAGAAGGAAAAGATTGAAGTCAGTTAAGAGCAGATTGGTTGTTGATGCAATGAAGAACTGGGATTTAGAGGGTTCAAAGATTGGAGTTACACAGTTGCATAAGAACCTGAAGAAAAAGTATGGCCTGGACCTCCCATACATGAGAGTGTTCTATGGGAAGCAAATGGCACTTGACAACATATATGGTAAGTGGACTGACTCATTCAAACTATTTTATACTTTCAAGGTAGAAGTTTAGAAAGCATCTCCTGGCAGTGTAGTAAACATTGATAAGCACACTGTAGAGTACAAAAAATGGAAAAACTAGACATAAAGAGTGCTTTAGGAGAGTATTCGTTTCTTTCAAAGCATGCTGGCTATTTTTTGGATGGTTGTAGCACTACAAAAAAAAGACACATCCGTGACATTTTGGGCCAAACGAAAAAAAATGTCATACTTATGACACTTCTATGACAATAATTGTGACAAAACCCGGTATCATCATAGATGTGGTGGGCTCCTACTTCTATGACAAAAAATCATGACAGAAAATGGGCTTTTCATCCTGGGCGGGCCGGAGACGCAGATGCATGACATTCTTTGGGCCGTCCATGAAGGAAAAAACCGTGGTAGGAGCGAGGGCGAGGAAAATTTCGTGGAGTTCCCGGTTACGGTGGGTTGTCGGGGGCCGAGCGATGCACGTTTCTCTCATACACGTACGCACGTGTGTGCGAGGCGCTGGCTCTAATTGAACCCGAGCGAGGCGTTGGGCTCTAATTGAACCCGAGCGATTGCACTGTAGGCTACACGTTACTGAACCCGAGCGATCGATCAATGGCTGTTAACTGAACCCGATCGAGCGATTCCTTTGCTACTGCTGCTAACTGAAGCCGATCGATTGGATGAACAGTGAGTGTTGCGTGGGGGGGTGGATGAACAGTGAGCGGTGAGGGTGGATGCAGGACCCCGTGGCATTGCCTCTGGATGAACAGGACGACCGCGTGGAGGGCTGGATGAACAGTAGACGGTGGAGGGGTGCCCGTGGAGGGGTGGTTGAACAGTAGCCGGTGGAGTAGCGCGCTGTGGAGGCTGGATGAACAGGAGCCCATGGAGGCTGGAGGAGGTCAACGGAGCCCGTGGAGGCTGGAGGAGGTCGACGGTGGAGATGAAAAGTATCCCGTGGAGTCCCGTTTTGCGGTACGCCACACCTCTCCCGATGAACAGGAACCCCGTTTCGACCATAGCGCTTCAACACAAGTCTGTTTCGTCAGTTTTACGGTACGCCACACCCCTCCCGATCAACAGGACCCCTGTTTCGACCGTAGGAGGTCCGTTTCCTCCGTTTTGTGGTATGCCAGACCCCTCCCGATGAATAGGATCCCATTTCCAACGTGGTCAGTGAACACAAGGCCGTTCCCTCCGTTCTGTGGTATGCCAGGCCTCGTTTCCATCGCCTGTTCCGTCCAAGCCAGTTGGCTCCCACACGTTCCGTTGCCTCCCGATGAACACGACGCATTCCATTGCCTCCACATGAACATGCCGGCGATGTTGTTTCTCTGTTCCGACCCAGTCATGTACATGAGCCCTGGCTGTACGTATGCGCGAGTAGGTGTTCGAGGCACCGCCCGTATGTACGTACGTGGCCGTATTTTCTTTCTTGCACCCTCGCCATTGTACCTACGTGTACATGCTACATGCGCGCCTCAACTATGACACGTGCGCGCCTCGACTACGACACATGTGCGCCTCTACATCCACCAGTATGTACGTACACGTTCGCGACCAGAATGACAATGCTACATACGCTTCCACCAGGTGGGTCCTGACTGTCAGGCACTTCCTTGGATGCGAAGATGTAGCTGGTGGGTCCCAGCAGTCAGGGGGTGAATCTTTTTTTTGCCCGGACATACTTCCTTGCATGCGAATATGTAGCTAGTGGGTCCCAGCAGTCAAGGGGACGAATCATTTTTTTTGGACGGACGCACTTCCTTGCGTGTGAAGGTGTAGCTGCTGGGTCCCAGCAATCAGGAGGAAATGTTTTTTTTCGTGAAATATGGTGGCCCGTCTGGTGGGTCCCTGCTGTCAGGTGGAGGAATAATTATTTTGCGCGTAATAAGGAGGCACTTCCTTGTGGCTGCGGTCGACCCAGCTGTCAGCCTCTCCATGTACAGTACTCTTCCGATGGAAGTCGGTCGTTGACCACATTGACCATGCCACGCCAAGAGCACCACGGCGATGGACGATGGCGAGGCCTAGGAAGGGGACGACGCAGAGCCAGGGAAGACGCGGTAGTGGATGCCCACGCGTAGAGGAGTATGAGAGTTCACTCGTTCAGCTGCGGTGTGAGGTTGCCATCACCGCAGAATAATAGGGGGTGTGGGTGAGTGGAGGGATGGCCTGGCAGCAGCGGGAGCAGTAGGGGGCGGTGAGGCCTCCGTGGCATCACCGCCGGCCACGGGAGGCAGGAGCAGGCGACACAACCGGCGCTGCTTTGGGCGGCTGGATCAGGAAGACCAGAGGTTGAAGAAGCACGATGGCCGTTGGATGGACATTATACGGTCACTGCAGCTAAAATCGTTCATATTGACTAAGTTGACAAAGCCCTCCATCCCCATCAACTTAGTGGGCCCACAAGTCAGCCTCCCACCAAGGTGGGTCCCAGCTAGCAGGGGGAGTATTCAATTTTTTCTTCTTAATAAGGAGGCACTTCCGGTGGGTCCGAGCTGACAGCGGGGGGAACGGTTTTTTCGCGCAATACGGTGGCCCGTCAGGTGGGTCCCAGTAGTCAGGGGGCAAACTTTTTTTTGCAAAATACAGTGGCCCGTCCAGTGGTCCTGCTGTCAGTTGGAGGAATCATTATTTTCCGCGTAATATGGAGGCACTTCCTTGCTGCGGCCGTGGACCCAGCTGTCAGACTCTCCACATACAGTATACTTCCGATGGAAGTCGTTCCTTGACCATGTTAACCACGCCGTGTTCCGTTGCATGCATGCGTCCATGGGCATGGTGCGTCCCCACTGTCAGCCTGTCACGTATAGTCATCTTCCGATGACTCTCGGTAGTTGACCACGTTGACCACACCGTGCCGAGCGCACCCAGACTGGAACGACCCGGAGATGGGGAAGACGGGGCAGTGGAGTCACAGATGGACAGGAGTGGGAAACTTCACTGGTTCAGGTGCGCAGCAGCACAGCCGCGATGCCGCCCACGGGAGACAGGAGCAAGAACAGAGGTTGAAGAAGGAGCACGGCTGTTGGATTAACATCCAACGGTCCAGCTTCTAGAATCATTGGTTGATTAAGTTGACAAAGCCGTGCGTACACGTCCGCTTAGTAGGCCCACAAGTCATCCCCCAAATCTGACGGGTCCCAGCTGTCAACGGGATGAATAATTTTTTTCGCAAAACAAGGAGGCACTTCCTTCCGTGCAAAGATACAGCCGGTGGGTCCCAGATGTCAGGTGGAGGAAACATTTTTTTCAGCTTAATAAGGAGGAACTTTCCTTGCATGCGACCATGGACCTCATGGGTCCCAGCCGTCAGGCTCTCCATGTACAGTCCTATTCTAATTACTCTCGTTTGTTGACCACGCCGCACCGACCGCAGCGAGGCGATGGACGACGGCGAGGCCCCGGACGGGAACGACTCGGAGATGGGAAGACGCAGCAGTGGAGTCACAGATTGAGAGAAGGAGAAGGGTTATAACTGGTTCTGTTGCAGCGTGGGGCTGCAGTCTGTGGAGAATAACAGGAGGTGTCGAGGGGTGGAGGGATAGCCTGGCCAGCAATGGGGTGGCGCTTTGCAGCGATGCGTGCTAAGCAGAGCCGCGAGCCGCCAGAGGCTAGACCAGGCGGTCCCGACGACGCTGCAGGAAGAAGATGAGAGATTGAAGGTGCATGCCAGCCGTTGGATATAAATCCAATGGCTGTGGATGACACAATCATTTGTTGACCAAGGTGGCAATGCCCTGCGTAGGCTTCGACCTATTGGCCCACATGTCAGCCTGCAAAAATGTGGCATATATTTAACCCACGTTTTGTAGAATGTACAGTCCATTTGCTGGGCTAGGTGAACAAATAGTTTCGCGTCAATCAGGCCCATTTATATTTTCTAAGAAATCCCAGCCCATTTGCACTTCCTTGAAATACACGTATTAGGTGGGCTCGTTATATATATAATGTTATGTTAGAAGGAGCAATTAATATCAAAGAATAAACCAGAGAGGCACATTTTTTATATATAATTAACAAATTAGCGAGTTATTGCTCAAAATAAAAATGAGTGTGTTATTATTAAATTGGTACTTAAAATCTTCGCAAGCTTTTGTACGCAATCACCAGTATTTTCCTTGCGTGTGAGTCAAAAACAACCAGGATTTTCCTTGCCAACTTCCGTTAAACATTTACTTTTATAAGTTAATAACATGTGGGATGTTTTTATAATGTATATATAAGTCTCTATAAAATATACAATAATAGTAATAATATAAATATATATAATGTGGTTAGATGGGAAAACATAAATTGGACACAACATTATTATTCTTATATATAGATAAATAGAACAGAGACATGCATTTTGTTAAAAAATACATTGGGCTGCCGATCTTTAAGAAAAAGCCCATAGGCCGGTATGGACCTCAAAAAATAAGTTCAAACCACTGTCTCCGTATGTCGTGGGCTACGCATGTCAAAATACAAAACCTAGGCCTAGCTGATACTTGTTCGCCCTCTGAAAAAATGATACCGGATCCCCGAGCGAACTAGATTAAAGAGGGGGCCGGCGGCACGACTGAAGAAGCACATCAGGAGCAATTTTTTTTCTTCAATGGATGGCTCTCGATAGCGTTTTTTACTTGCCTCTGAACCATACAACTTGTATTTTTAGCCTCCCAGTCCGTCGTGGTGGACCAGCAGCCCATTTGCTGGGCAGGCCAACCTACAGAAACCAACACTAGATTTTTCATCAAGCGCCAAAAACAACGCAGTACTATGTTTGTTTTGAGGTCGAAAACATTACGGCAGGGGTTGAGCGTGGGAGAGGGGAAGACAGAGTAATCAAAAGATTAAAAAGAGCTGATGCATCGTTAATACCCTAACAAAGCAGGTGCAATTCTTCTCGGGAAGAAGGTGTGCCGTTGACACCCAAAAGTCACATACCCCATAGTAGGTATACTAACAAGTTAACACACAAATACAACAGAAAAGGTAAACATTCGTATCAAACTCAGGTTCACAGGACACGTTCATATTCATATCCAACATTCACTATCAATAACTCAAAAGATTCATATATACACAAGCTCAGCATATCTATGCATCCAAATGATTGATAGATCACATGACGATATTCATACATAATTCACAAAAAGATTCAGATGTACACATGTTCAGTATGTTTATGCATCCAAATGATTGAGATCACAACCAATATGATCCATGGACGAACTTTAATTACCTAAGGTACAGACTAGTAAATGGTGTTCAATCGGAGGTACTTCTTGCTAAAATTAGTTCTTGTATGAGTAAACTTTCGAGTACATAAGAGGCGGCACAGACAATCTGAACTTTGCTTGTAGGTTTATCCTCAAATAGTGGCCTTGTGCCGAGGGAGGTTTGAGCAACTTGGCCAGTACTTTCATCCGACTAGTTTACTAGATCATCTTGGTCCTGTATCTCGCCAAAATTCTACATTGCAGACGAGAAAGGAGGCGGTTGAGAAAATGAACCACCCAAATTTTTTGTGCAGTTCAACTTAAATGGAGCATCCTTGGCATGCAGACTGATTAAGTGCCAGATGAATATACGCGTCAATCAACTTGTCTAGAATCTTTAGACTCCATGCCATATAGTTCGCTGCCATATGTGCCGATAACCAAAAGGCACAAGTTGGGACCAAAGACTAGACTGTGTTTTTCTGGGCTATGCACCAAGCAATATTTCTGGCCTTCACTCTCCTAATACTTGGAGTTTGACAATTGGTTGACGCCGGTTGATACTCGAATGAATATGGGCACTTCTTCTTGTCAACATCGATTCTTGTCTGAGTGAACTTTGGAGTACATAGCAACAACATAGGTACCTATCCATCTGATCATTTTGTGCAGTTATACTGAAATCACCCGATGTAATGATTTGCCTATGAGTTCAGGCTTCAAATTACTCCTTTATGATATTGGCAAACAGTAGTACAATACCAAATTACCAATACATATGACAAGCACGATAATTAGGATAAAGACCAGTACCAACCTGTGTGAGGTATCATATCAATTACTATTTCCTTTGACTGGAAGACGAGATAAGTGAAGCGACTGACAGCGAAGGAAGAAAGCAAGCTGAGATTAGCGACTGATAGGAAAGGACAGAAGCTGTCGAGGCAATGAAGCACCCAAAGTTTTTGTACAGTTCCACCAAAATCGAGCATCCCTGTTGGCACATATATTGAGAGAGTGAGATTACTGTAATAGTGGGACTAGTTGATGAAACATACACTAACAAATAGAAGCACCCTCATTATCTTAATGAGTAAAGTTAGCAACATAGTAGTCTTGCTTAAAGAGAGGTGTTAGTTTATTTAATCAGTGCCAATTAGCTCAACACTCAAAGCATTTCCATTTATCATAGGTTGCAAAACTTTAATGTGCAAAGATAAAGGAGTTTCTTATGACCGTAGCACGATACAAATAGATATGACAGCAAACTAATATGGATGAAGGCCTTAGGCCCGTACCAACCTGAGAAAAAAAGCTTATTCATGTAGTCCCATAAGAGATGATAAAGCACTCACTGGAATCACACAATATTATATATTTTTGTGCACTTCAAATGTATGGTTGAAATCACTCTTGTTTACCAGTTCTAAGATTATATCGAAAGATTATCAAGAACTTCTAGCAGAGTTAAAGCACTGGCTGGGATACAGTTCATTGTATTGTCTTGTGTAGTTCCACTGAAATGTATGATTGGCACAACATGATCCCTGTTTGCACAAGTAGGAACAAGGTGAAACCTTCATTAGCTTAGTGAGAAAGGATAGGAAGACATTAGCATATTACTCAAACAGTAGCTTCAAATTCATGATGGACAATACGCAAAACATTGCCTCATTGAACCAATGGCAATAAATTGACATGCAAAACAATAGCACTATTATGTCATGACACTAGTAATATTCCCTCCCTGCTCCACCACATGATTCACCTCCATAGACAAACATACACATGTACATGATTCAGCATAGGGTCCTACTAAAGATTTGTTTAACTCCTAAAGGAAAATTAGGCAGTAATAAAGTAGTGGTACTTAAGTACTCCTAATTAATTGAGTGAGACATCAGAAGTGGAAGGGCTCCCTGGAGGATCGTCTCACATGGAAGGTAGTCGTAGCTGGAGCCCTTGAATGGCCTCGACTGAGGCCTCTGGCTTCAGCAAGATCGCCTTGGAACTGTTTATTCTTCTTCTTCTTCCTCTTCATGCTCTGTTTCTCTTTCTCCTCACTAGTTGGTGAAACCAAGTACATGATTGGCCTTCTAATTCAGAATTGGTTTTGTCAGTGAGGGAGTACAAGTGTACTAGTAAAAATAGCATTATTTTCTCATGGCAGTCGAAAAATAGAGATGAACACATGCATTAAATATCATTCTTACCTAAAAGAAGGTTATGGCGCCAATATGGATGATGAGGATTGGAACACAGATCTCCCTTTGTGCAGTTCCACCGAAATGAACCAACTGTTCCATTCTGATATTCCACTTAAACAACACAAAAGTCACTTCTTTTAAGAAGAGTTTTGTGCAGTGCACCAAAAGGTCACAACAGCAACCAGGTGAATTGGATATCCCTGTTTGCACAAAAAGGTACAGAGGAAACAATTAGAGTCTCAAACAATTATAGGCAAAAACATTTGGCTAAACTTGTCATGGCTTATAACAGTGGCATGGCATTTTTACCAGGGACATTAGATTAAGAACAACTAAATATTTGGTATAAGGGCATGGGACAGTGGGTGCACCAGCAGTCTAGCACCATGTACGTAAACAAGGGCATAAAGTGGTGATTCATAGTTTGTTGCCCCGAGAAACAAACATCCAAGAAACATATCTGGGTTAGTCCCATTTTTTTCACTCTAGTCACCCACTCCTATGTGTGGATAGCAAATCTAGTCCTGGTCATACCACTGTGTACAGAGCAACCCTAGCGGTGAGGATAGAAAGCCATTGTTTTTTGAAGGAAAAAAGACAGTGTTACTACCCCTATCTTGTTTAGATCTGGAGATGATGAGAGTGTATGAATAGAGCAACCCTAGCAAGCAAGCGCCGAGGCTCCGGCCTATATATATGTAGTGGGGTAGTTTTCCTTTTTCACTCCATCAAAACAATCATTTAAAGTTGTGTACTACTACATGCTAGGTCGCGGTTTTTTATTTGTTGATTGTTTTTTGAGATAGCTACCCGCTTGTTCCAAGTGGTATTACGGTGTGCCAGGTCACACTTTGTATCATTCAATTCTGGTACTACAGGTCCCTCCATTAAATGAACAACCACCCCATCATAAAAATTAGCGGAAACGTGGGTTGCCCCAACATGCATTATTATTTATATTTTCTACTCCCTCCGTTCCTAAATATAAGTCCTTTTTATTAGCCACACCTAAGACAAGAATTTTTTTATTAGTAGTGAACCCCACATGTCATAGACACAGAAATTGTGGCAAGATTCCCTTAGGCAAGCAAAAGTGTGTCTAACAATTTGAGCAACTCAGGTTAGGCAAGTGTGGCAAGTGTGGGAAAAATAATGTGGCAACATAAGACAAACATAGTCACAATCCAAACAGCCCCGTAATTTTTTGTGACATGCATGAAAATTTGGTTAGTTAAATTTATAGTCAAAATTTGGCAAGGTGCATTAAATCAACACATGCAAGTATCAAAAGGAAAGTCATGACATGCATGCATGCGTTGTACTCCCTCCATTTCCAAATATAAGTTTTTTAGAGATTGCAACAAGTGACTACATACGAAGCAGAATATGTCTACATATGAAGTAGTCCATTTGAAATGTGTAAAAAGACTTATATCGAGTGGAGTGCTTTGATGTGTCATGTCAACTCGTACAAGACCGAGAAATTTGATTACTACAACGCCCTCTCCCTCACGGACTGAGCTTAGGTGCCTTAGCTGCACCTGCCTTTGGCTGCATGACAGGAGGGCCAACCACCTGTTGGGCCCACCTGTCATAGACGCAAAGGCAAGAGCAGTAAGTAGAAGCTTTCACGACACACTATCCCTCCCGCACGAGGTGGACTGACATGCAGCAGTGGATTCGATACTGTAGAAGTAGGAGTAACATCATTGTTCGTCTTCTCGAAGAGGCAAAGAGCCAAGCGCAACCCGAACGTGGTTGTTGCGAACACTCGCGTGGTGCGGTGCCTTGGAGCACGCATATACAAGCCAAGCTCTTGCATGAGACAAAATTGCTATTGTTTAACAATTAAACTCCATCATCCATTGGTTGATACTCATTCTGCATAGGTCCACACGCTTAGCACCGTTTCCTCTTGGGGTCACCAATGTTTATTTGCTAATTAATAGCATTGCATGCAATGAACTAGCCATTGCAAGTCATTAAAAGCATGCACACCTCTCATATCTTATTGGTTGATATATCAAGAAACAAGAAAGAAGGTATAAGTTAATGCACCGCGCCTAAGTGTTTTGGGCTATTTTGGTTTTCGTAAGATGACTTACACACCTAGATGAAGGGAGTAGTATAGCCCTGTAAACCGAAAAGGAGTATTTGCCTTTCTAGAGATTTCAACAAGTGACTAGACTACACCGCGTGCAGTACTCCCTCCCTTCCGGTTTATAGGGCTCAAATCTCAAATCTCATGAACCAAGTCATTTTGCGATTGGAGGAATGTATCTCATACTTTACAAAACTAACCTAATTAAACTCATGCATTAATTACGTAGTTCTCTCGTTTTCCTCTCCGCCTTGGTCGCGGTGCAGAATATTGAGAACTCTTATATGACTATCCGCTCTATCTACATGCGGGACATTTTGAAGCATCCAGGCCCGCGTGCCATCCACCAAATCATAGCGAGGTGCTACAGTCGAGGCTCACCTGTCACCCCGGTGTGGCCATCATGACCTGCCATATCACAAAACCCACACCTTTACCAGCAGTGGTAAGGTGGCCTCCAAGTTGGACTGGACGAAGCACCGATCATTTCACCGGAACGCTCGTTCAAGCCCTTTCTTCCCTTTCTTGAAGAAAACCTCACTCCAGGCTACTCACTTCTGCCATTTTTCTTCTGTACCGATGAAGGAAAGGTGGGAGAATCAGTTATGCTGCTATATTTTCATTCCAAGAATCTTCTTTTTGTGAAGCACCGACCAATTCTGACATCTTATTCTTTTCTCGTTTTCATTGCGATTGTTGTTCGTTTCGATTTCTTTTTGTTTGTCAGTTCATTGATGGATCCTGGAGCACTAGGAAAAGAGTTGCTGACGGACAAGCCACTGGAGACAGTGATCTCCAGGAAGCAAGCACCGACCAACGAGTTGACCATGTTGGCGAGCCAACCCATGAAGGCGAAGAACTCCAAAAAACAAGCACTAACCAAAGAGTTGACGACGTTGGCGGATGAACTCCTCAAAGAAAGTTGGAAGAACAACAAGGGACCCACCGTGCCTACCCCAGGAACTCTGATGGCCACCTATGCGAGGCTCAAGGCCGAGTTTGAGGAGATAGTCGCCGTTGAGAAGCAGGATTCCCCTGGCAAGGTGATGGCCCCCATCGAGGACGAGGAGATGGCCCCCGGAGGGATGAAATCCCCCAGTGAGCTGCACATGGTAAAACTAATGGCTTATTACCATAGTTGTGGTTTTTGATTATTTACAATGTGCTTGCTAATATGTTAGGGTTGTGCAGGTGCCGGTGAACTCCCTTGATGATTCCGATGTCGCGGCCCGTCCTGTTGGCATCGCCCAGGAGATCGATTCCGATGCCATTGTCCATCCTGTGGACATCGCCCCAGAGATTGATTCCCGTGTCGCGATCAGTCCTGTGGACATCGCCCCAGAGATCGATTCCCATGCCGATGTCCATGCTGTGGTCATTGCCCGAGAGATCAATGACAAGAAATAGTTGCTCGCGCTAATCCTTCAGGGTAGTTTCATTGCCATGTGTTTAATTACCAGAACGATGCGTGTTATCAAACCATCTTAGGGCTAGTGCACTGTCTTGTGTGGGCGGTACTTGCTACTTTTGTTTTATAGTGAATCATGCGAACCCTCTCCGAGTTATGGAAACAGATGTATCCTCACCAGCTTTTGATGTAATATATAGCATGCTTAGATGTAAATTTGAACTGTTTATCATATCAGCAAGGCTTGTTTGATGATTCTTGGTGTTAGTAGGCTAGCTACTGTGCGAGCTATAGTACTTGCAAAACACGCACCGAAGAGAAACATTGGGGCTGATGAGCTCGTGGTACGCTTATACTTATCCCTCGTCGATCGACCAATAGCCCTAGCTCCTAAAATTGTAGGCTTAGCGATCGATCAGACAATAGTCGACACACATACATTCAGGCCTCATTTGGTTCATAGGGTAGGAAAATCATAGCAAAAGTACAGAGAACATGCAACACAAAATCGTAGCAGTGCAGAGACGTACTCCCTCCGTTCTGAAATAGATGACCTAGGCGGGCTAGTATGGCCTAGTGGGTTTCAGTGATATGACGTGGTACAGTGCCATCCAGTCTTCGCGTGTGGTAGCACTATTGCGGGTACAGTAAGTTTTCTTGAAGAAGCGGAATTCAATGAAGTCATGATGGTTCCTTCGTCCGAACAACTTACAGTGGGAAAGGTTGGGCCTGCGATACGGCCGGGGTAGACCAGGATAATTTTGTGCATGGCAGGTGGACCAGGATGGTCGACCTCCCACATGTCAGTGAATGAAAGTATTCTTTCTGATATAGAGGACGAGCAACGAGCATTCATTGTTTATTTTTGATGAAAGCTATTGTCTCCACTATTATGACGGAGGAGTGTGAAACACGGCAGCCCAGTGAACTTGGCATGTGCACCACTCCCTCCTTCCTCATGTAATGCTACCATACTGTTGACTATAAGGTTGGCTATAAGGTTACAACTTTTTCTCACTTTCTCTCTATCTATTTCCTCTCAAATTTTTTTTACCTTTCTTTTTTTAGACACAATTGTTTTTTATGCCTTTTTTTAGAATTATTTTTTTATACCTAGGAGCATGTGTAGAGACGGGCTCTTGCAGAGCCCACTCCTTGACTTTGTCAACGCCTATTTCTCCTCCACATAAGCGGGCTTATAGCCCAGTTTTTTAGTCCTAGTACTTGCTATGCATGCATGCGGTTGGCAGCTGGCGCCTTGAGGGGCCAGGGTGGTCAGAGCGGGCTCCGGAAGCGGTCCGGACTCCAGCATGCATGGCCCACCTCACATTATCACCATATATTTCTTGGAGTCTGTGCGCGGTGGGCAGCCGATCTCTTCTCCCTCCCCCGTTTCTCTCTTCTCAACCGACGACCGCCGAGCGATTAGATTTCAGCTATCGATGGTTTATTCAATTACACTCCCACATGTCAGTGAAATTGCAAGACAACGGGTGTCGCCTTTGGTGAGCAGCGTGCGAGCCGGACTGTCGGGGGTGCGACGCGTACGAGTTGTAAGTGTGCCGCCTTTTCCTTTAGAACTTGTGAAACGTAACATTTTCGCGTGATCAATCGATAGAAATCCATAACAAAATGACGAGGGCGGTGCTTTCCCGCTCATTAGGCGGGCTAGTTCAAGTGATATGACGTGCTACAGTGCCATCCACTTGCTTCATTTTTATGTAAGCAAGAGTTTACACTCTTACGTGGGAGGAGTGCGAAACACTGCGGATCTGATTTTGATGAAGGGATAACTGTTCCCTGCCAAATAATGGAGGACTATTAGCGATTATAGCATGATAGTTAGGGCATCTCCAGCGCTGGCCCACAAATTTACATCGGCATCTGTCCAAGGACACTGATGGATGCCATCCGATGCTGCCCGCATACCTTTCGACAACTATATGAACTAACTAGACGAAATTCATGCAAACAAAGCAATTTTCAAATTAACCGGATGAAATTCATTACATTTCAAAAAGTTTTCCTACAAACTAGACGAAATTCATTACATATTTCGCACAAACTGTACTAAAACCTACTTAAAACCTAATCTAAACGATCGTCGGCACGCGACGACCATGTCCGGCCATGAACCCGAGAAAGCCGGCCATTGCCTTTGCCTCCTCCTCATCCGCCTCGATAACCTCCTCCTCCAGAGCACAAGGTTCTGAAGATTTCCACCTCCACGTCGCCGTCAAGCGGCTAATAGGCCACCGATGTTTACCACACCAAGCTTGGCATTGACTGAGTGGAGTAGCGGTGGCCTTCCTGGGACTAGAGCAGCGGCGACCTACCGTGTACTACTCTTCCTCGTTGCCAGCTGTGCCCACGCACGCGCGCCAGCTTCGTGGTTGTGGCGGTGGAGGGCGGCCAAGGGGTGCCGGCGATCTCCTTCGTTTGCTCCAGCGACAGTCGTCGAAGAGAGCGTTGGAGCGCGCCTGGTGCGGAGCCACCGATGTCCCTCGTCTGCTCCTACGACAGTACGTCCAAGAGAGCTTCAGAGCACCAGGAGGCCATGGTTGGAGTGGTGCCAACAGAAGGAAGGGACCGGAGGAGAATAACTGTGGGTCTTTAGCTATGGTTGGGAGTTGGGCTCAAATTAATATAGCGGGCGAATGGCAATGAGCCGCGGTAGACGGATGGACAACTGGCGCAGGAGTAGGTTCATCGGGCGTGAATGCGGACGCTGCTTCAGTGACTTAACTGCAAATGCGTTGGGTTACTGACATGTGGGCCCAATGGGCATTTGGCCCGCATTTCAGTGACACACCAATTGCACCTGTAGTTAAGTCCGATGAATGCGGCATTGACATTCTGGAGAGACAGTGACCGTTTCATGCGGGAAGCGCATGCTAGCGGTGGAAGGGGTTTCGGTGTGTAGTGGCACTAAGATCGGTCACTCACGATAGTACATACTCCGTACCGTACTACGATAGTACCCTCTCTAGCTAGGCTGTTTTATAGATTGTTGTTGTGATGGAAGATATACATGAGCAAGGCGCTCCGAGTATGACCGTTGGTTTTGAGCCAGGTGAATACATGCTCGGTGTTTGCGTAGGCCTCCATCAAATGTCTAAACAGTAATGTCAGGCACCGCCGGGGCGCGCAGGTGATGGGCTCGTTGTTTGCGTTGTGCCATGAGCAGGACTTTTATTTAGAGGGCGACGTGCATGCATTAGTGTGTGTATCTGTGTCTGAGTACGAGCATGTACCAGTACTACTTGTTACTACTGTAGTTTTTAGAGCAAATTACCAGTACATTAGCCTAGACTAAATGGAAAAATTCCTATCCTATGCATCAAATGGCATCTATTTCTCTATAGGAATTGAGATGCATGTCATCTCACTTCCTATGATTTTCATATTCCTATAAAATTCCTATCCTATGAACGAAAGGAGGCCTCTGTTGGAGTAAATACTGTAGCTAGTAGTACTGATGGTACAGTAGTTTTCTTCAAGAAGCGGAATTCAACGAAGTCATGATGGTTCCTTCGTCCAAGAAACTTCAAAGTGGGAAGTGGGCATGTGATTTGACGGCTCATTAGTCATTGTTACTGCAGCGCGACGACCGGGATGACTCTCCCTTGGAGTTCCGCGTGCATGGCAAGTGGACCAGGATGGTCAATGTCCCACATGTTGGCGAACAGAAGTATTCTTTTTGATATTGAGGAGCAAGGAAACCGCGTGGTATAGTATCACTGCTGATTGGTTCTCAAAAAAATAGTATCACTGCAGATTTATAATTATTTTTTATTTCTGATGAATGCTAGTGTTTCAACTCTTACGACGAAGGGTGCCAAACACTGCACGTGATGGATGTCCCACACGTCAGCGAAAGGAGTGGGACATGAACAGCGTGGTAGACCCCAGCGTAAAAAAATAGCATGTTAGAGCATCTCCATTTCTTCCACTTCTGGGTCGGAGACTATCGGTGTCAAAACCGGCGGCTCCCGGGTAGGGGGTTCCCGAACTGTGCATCTAAGACTAATGGTAACAGGAGGCTGGGGATACAATGTTTACCCAGGTTCGGGCCCTCTCGATGGAGGTAAAACCCTACTTCCTGCTTGATTGATCCTGATGATATGAGTATTACAAGAGTTGATCTACCACGAGATCAGATCGGCTAAACCCTAGAAGCTAGCCTATGGTATGATTGTTGTTGTTGTTGGGTCCTACGGACTAAACCCTTTGGTTTATATAGACACCGGAGGGGGCTAGGGTCACACAGAGTCGGTTTACAGAGAAGGAAATCTACATCTGAATCACCAATCTTGCCTTCCACGCCAAGGAGAGTCCCATCCGGACATGGGACGAAGTCTTCTCTCTTGTATCTTCATAGTCCAACAGTCCAGCCAAAGTATATAGTCCGGCTGTCCGAATACCCCCTTATCCAGGACTCCCTTATTAGCCCCTGAACCATGCTTCAATGACGATGAGTCCGGTGCGTAGATTGTCTTCGACATTGCAAGGCGGGTTGCACCTCCGAATACTCCAAAATTAATTCCGAATACAAGCACAGTGTCCGGCTCTGCAAGATAAATTCCATATATCACCGTAGAGAGAGTAATAATCCACGAATCTGATCTGCTGACAATTCTTCATCGTGTGACATGACGCCATGGCTCAGTAACTTATTCGAACCGTTTTTACGACCTACTCCCGCACACATCGCGAGGCAGTTTCTTTGGCACGTCCTGTCAAAGCAGATATCATGTCCCCTTATCGCGGGATCTCCATTAATATGGGTATGGGTAACCCAACCAACACCATCAATCGAAGCGCTTGGAAAGATAAGCGATTCCGAGAGGCAAGTGGGGAGGTGCACATTCTACATTGCCTCTATAAATGGATAGATATCTCCCGTTTTTACCCACGACTTCTCCCTCCTTTGCTCATCCGTTCTCGCACTGTTGAGCTCCAGCACCCAAGTTCTCACCTTATCCGTAGGATCGCATCATGTCCGGAGCGGGAGGCAAGTGGATGGCCTCCTCTGTCACAGAGGAGAACATCACCAAGCTTCGGCAAGCCGGATACCAGGTTGAGAATATCGTGCATAGGCTTCCAACAGAGGGACAGATTACCCCCACTCCGAAGTCTCAGGAGAGAGTAGTATTTCTCCCTCATTTCATCCGCGGACTAGGGTTTCCACTTCACCTGTTTGTCCGTGGGCTTATGTACTACTATGGGCTAGATTTTCAAGATCTGGCCCCGAATTTCGTACTCAACATCTCGGCATTCATCGTCGTGTGTGAGGCCTTCCTCCGCATCAAGCCCCACTTAGGGCTGTGGTTGAAGATCTTCTGCGTGAAGCCAAAGATCGTGAGCGGCCAACAGGCGGAGTGCGGAGGTGCCATGGTGGGCAAAATGCCCAACGTCACATGGCTTGACGGCTGCTTTGTGGAGACCGTAAAGGGGTGGCAATCAGGGTGGTTCTACATCACCGAGCCGCGCGACGCCAACTGGGTGGCGGCCCCCAAATTCAGATCCGCAATCCCCACGCGGCTCACTTCTTGGGAGAAGAAGGGCCGGGCCTGGGGTGAACCCACAGAGCTGTCCGGACTCGAGACCTGCATCCGAAGTATGAGGGACAAGAAGATCAAACTTGTCAACGTGGTCCAAGTCATGCTCATTCGCCGGATTCTCCCATGTCAAAGACGGGAATTTGATATGTGGGAGTTCGATCCGGCCGAACACCAGATGCTGCTAGAGCTCTTCGGCACAACGCACAAAGAAATCTGGAAGGCGTTATTCAAGACCAGCGAAGTTCCTCCTCCCCTTTCCGAGGACCGGGGGCTCAGCGCAAGCCGCCTCGCCAATCCAGTAAGTCCTCTGGTTATTTGTAAGATATTTCCTTCCTGGTATGTTCATGGGAGGATTCTTAGGTCACTATACTGACCGAACAGGATTGTTTGGAGACGGCAGAGCGGATTAACTGTCTGTCTCCATTGCCCGAGGACCCAGTGAGCGCACTCCTAGCGGAGATGCTAGTTCCGGCGCCTTACAAGGTGCCGGAGAAAAAGGCCGAAAAGAAGGCCGCAGGGACCCGTAAGGGTCTCCGGCACGAAGCCGCACTAGACGACTCGCTAGAAGATGATGAGGAGCACTCCTCCCACGAAGGGGAGGAGAGGAAGAATAAGAAGGCCGCCTCGACTGAGGGGGCCGGAGGGTCCAAGAAGGTGGCCGCGGGGACCATAAAAGGTCCCCGGTGCAAGGCCGTGATAGAGTCGTCATCTGAAGACGACGTGGAAGATTCTCCCCCCGAAGACGTGGGAGAACATGAAGAAATGCCTCCTCCCCGAGCTAGAGAGGAGAAGAAAAGGAAGGCCGCCCCGTCAGGGGAGGCTGGGACGCCGAAGAAGGGAAAAGCGTCCCTTCCCGATCACTCCACTACCGCCGCTTTCAGTGACGAGGAGTGGCTGCCGAGGGGCAAGCCCCGGGCGAGGTCATAAGTATCCGCATTCCATAATACTTTCCGTGCGACTTTGACCTCATGGTTTATAATGACGATGGACATGTTTATGCAGTCCGGCCGGGTCCGATCTCGAGGAGTCCTCTTCGGGGGAGTCTCTAAACGAGTCGGAGATGAATTCGCTCCTGACGGCAACCTCCCCACGACCTGTGGATGACACCGAAGTGTTGTCCCGGAGGATGCCAGGGCAGGAGACGATGGCTCCGGGGATGCCCCAAGGCAAGATCTCAGGCGCTGGACACATGGGGGATGAGAACCCCATGGGTTATGCTAACGGGAGCCACAACAAGTGTGGCTCCCAGCCGGTTACTGCGCCGGAGCCTACAAAGGTTCCGGATTCCAGTAAGCAGTCCCTCGCGAAGGAGGGCGAGCCGGCCGTGCCGATGACCTCCTCCCAGCCGGAGGCATTGGATACTTTTTTGGAAGTGCTTCGAGGCGCTTCCATCGAGGATGAACACCGTACACTTATGGGTACGGTGATTGAGAAGGTTCGGTCCGCCAAGGGCGGTTTGACTGAAGCATGCACCAGCCTGCTAACAGGCTTTGAGGTAAAGAAAGTGTGAGAAAATATCACCCGATAGACAATAACCCCTGATACTCTGGTTGGTGTTCGGAAAGAATAGCCAAACGGAGGGTCAACTAAAAAACCACAGGAAGCTAATGGTATTTGTCTGAATGAATCAAACAGGCACTGCTGCTGACCGCCGCTGCACGCACGGCTGAGGTTGCCAAACTCAAGCGCAAACTAGGGCAGGCCGAAGAAGAGCTCGGCCTCGTGCAGAAGCAGCTCGAGGCGAACAAAGGTAAGAGAAACCCCGTCCATATGTTGTATAGAGGATAAAAAGTTGGTGATGCTAAGAAAAAGCATCATGGCTTTTGATAGGGACCGTGACCGATGTGGCGGCCCTGAAGGAAGCGCTGTCCGCGGCCGAAGCCAAGGTGGATACAGAGCGCACCGAGCGAGAGAAGCAAGATGCTCGGGTGGGAGAGGTATAGCAGGAGCTCCAGGAGATCGGCTCCCTAGAGCATGACTACAAGACGCAACGTTTGAGCTTGCAAAGGCCCTCTAGAGCGCGGCCGATGCCAAGGCCGAAGCCCAAAAAGCCCTTCAGGAAATCCAGGAGGCCAAGAAGATAGCGGAGGGTAAGGCATTCTTTATGCAAAGCAAGCATGTGGAGGAGTCATTTGTTTTACTTACATGAATCCGGAGCTCTCCAGGAGCATTCGCAGATCTGCCACATAGCATTTAGGATGCCGCGGAGTTCTATCACGCTGAAGAGGGGAGCTCTACGGAGAAGCTGTTCTGGTCCCAATATACTGGGGATGGACACCCTATGCCTCTGAGTGACCAACTGAAGCAGCTGGTCGAACTCCACAATGCGGCCGAACAGGCCATGAGGGACCTCATAGTCCGGATGTGGCCTGGCGAGCCCCTGCCCGACAGCTACTTTGGCCTGGTGAAGCGGATGGTGCATGCCTGTCCAAAGCTAGAAGTTATCAAGCAGTCCGTATGTATTGTGGGTACCCGACGGGCCTTTGCCCGCGCGAAGGTGCATTGGGGCAAACTGGATGCTGAGCAGCTCGTGAAGGATGGACCCCCGAAGGGCAAGGAGCATCTCTACCCCAAGATGTATTATAGTGGCGTTATGAAAGGTGCTCGGTTTGTGGCGAATGAATGTCCTAAGAACATTATTTTCGAGTAAATGTACTCATGTCGTCTATGTAATATGAGGACGAGTTTGATTGCTCTATATAACGCTTTGTTTGATTTAAAATATTACCTTCTCTGCGGTCGTTTATCAAAACCTGAAAGTAGGTCAGTCGTCGGCTTCTGCCCCCTTGTAACTAGTTCTGGGGTGTTCGTGGAAAACCTAAACACTCTTTATCCAAATTCTTGGTCCTCTAAGGAGGTGTTTAGCGCAGCGAACCAGGCAATCGGACTATTCGACTTTATAACTCTCACTTGGCCATAGAAGTCTATAATTTTAAATTTCGGTGAAGCCCCTAGTATTCGGAAAGCCGAATTGGGGCGTTATACACACCTAAATCGGGTAAGGCCGATTCCTCGCCTTAAGCGGAAAAAATCTTTAGGGATTTTACTACCTCGTGAACAGCGACCAGCTCTCGCCTCATCATGACGGTCAGTTTTCAGCTTTCTCTACTGAGGTGCTCATCCGGAAGAACCGGGACACAATCGCAGTAGTTCTCCCTATGCTACCTTAGCCGATATAATGGAACGTAAGGTACCAAAACAAGGGAGCCGGGCTAACCCAACTATTGACCCAAGACATGATTCGGAGCTGATGCATATAATGCTATAAGTTCGGGGTGCCGCACTGTTGAAAGTGTTCAGACTTTTCTTGCCATTTTATGGGGCTTGATAAGAAGCCCCTGGCGAGCTGACCGTACTAAAGTGTACGGATGCAAATATTGAATAAATATTCAATGGAAAAGATAAGAATAGTAATAAGAAGCTGACGCTATGTACTACTTCCAAGTTATTTGGACAATACGGCAAAACATAGGTGTACAATTGATGCATTAAGCAGAAAAAATAGGACCATTCAACATATCCTATCCAAGGGCGGCTACATGCGTGTATGTAAGGACAGGTATAACGATCATTGGAGAAGACCACCTGAGTATTGTTGGAGTAAATGACCACGGGTAGCCTAGCCGGTTCCTTTGGCCCCTTGAAAAAACAAGAAGCCGATCGAGCCTTGAAGCACCTAAGACACAGGGCCGCCTACCTCCGGCCAACTACCTCACAAGCCGACTATCGGAAGGCGGGCCAGCCCTAAACTCTCTTGGAAGAAACCACGATAGGGCCGACTCCAAGAAGCCGGCCATGAAGGGGCCGACTCCAAGAAGCCGGCCCAAGAAGATCGACACCAAAGAGCCGGCCCCAGGCAAGCGGCCAGGGATGTGCCCTAAAAGTCTACACCCCCATAACGATGATGGGACGGGGCGTGGCAACAGTGGACCCTGCCACCCCCGTATCCCGGAGCATGCATGGCTACAGTATGAAGTATGGGGCAACCATCACCCGTCCGGCGTGGCACTGTTGCCATGCTAATCATGACGCCCTCCACGACGGGCCACCAGTACGGCCCGTAGGCGGAGGGCCCCTTCGGTCAGAGAGACGCACGAAGGCGGCCCGGCCTCCCCCAGACGGCCTGGGGCATGGCCGACTTCCTATGGCCGGCTTACCCCCCTCCTCGGGGCGCGCGCATCATTAAGAAGACGAGACGAGGTAAGGCTACAGTGAGAGCCCACAAGATGGCGGCACTGTAGCCATGCTTACCTCGAGAAAGCCCTCGTCATCAGAGGCGAGGCAACAGTAACCAGCCCCCGACAAGACCTCCAACCGGTGGGGCCGGCCTGTCGTCCAATGAGCCAGCAGCCGGCGGGACCCACCAGTCGGCGGGCCCCAGCGGCCGGCGGAGAAGCCGGCAGCCATAGACACTGATGGCTAGGGCCCGCACCCAGCCGGATTACCATTGTACCCCCGGGGGGTAGGCCTATATAAACCCCCCGGGGCACCCATGCAAAGGGTGGATCTCATAGAGTTTTAAACACTACCATAGGGAGAGAAGAGAGCTAGCCTTGCCCTTCTTCCTCCTCCCACCGAACAGCTCAAGGAGCCTCTTGTAGCTTCTTATCGATCTAGTGATCATGCGGAGACCCCGCAGAGCAGGAGTAGGGGTATTATCTCCACGGAGAGCCCCCAACCTGGGTAAGATCCGTCGGTGTGCATGTCTTCGCCTCATCCCGTTTCCAGGCACCGGCGATGTCTTACTGGCTCCCAGAATGATAAGCCATCCGTTGGCATATGTCGCACCTACCACCCGACATTTGGAGCCCACCGTGGGACCAGGTGCACCATCGTCCAGAGATCTGCTCTGGACGGGAACCCTTTTCCTCCCCAGCGAGCGTAGCCAGCCCGACATGCCCGATGGCACTTGCCCCAACGCGCTGCAAAGTATCGACGACGCCTGTGCAGCGAGCTACCTCGCCGATCTTCTTGGCGAGGCTCGCATCTCCGACGAGCCAGCATCCGACACGGGCACAGGCTGCCCCGAGAGTCGCCTCGTCAGCCTCCTCGACCAACTCCACATTTCCAGCGAGCCTACCGCGGACTTGGAGTCGGTTGGCTCCACCGACTCGATGCTTGTCGACTCCGACACGGCATCGCTCGACGCCTTCCCCACCAACGTGATCATCTTCGACGACCCTCTGCCTCGAGCCGACAGTGGCGGCAGCACGTCACCAAGGTGCTAGTCATCAGCCACGGCGTCACCTCTGGCGAAAACGCCCACGACGCCCTGCAGGCGGCTCTGCACGATCTGTCCGCCCCCATCCCGGCGGACGCTGACACCGAGACCCTAGAGGCACACCGCCTTGCTCTCCTTGCGGAGGGCCAGAAGATAGCCTCCATGATACGCCTCACTAAAGCTCACCAGCGTGAAGTCGACCGCGCTGCCTTCAGTATGCCGCCTCCAGAAGGGCCAAGCCGAGCCGGCATCGTCAAGAAACGCGGCGCGGCCATCGCCAGCATGCTGGGAGCGGACCGCCTAGTCTACACCACGCCTCTCGAGAACCTACGCGTCGCTCAGTCGATCGTAGACGAGTTGAATGGACTGGGGGCCGACGAGCTCCCCTACATGACCTGACGCATCCGGCAGTTGATCGACGTGGCCGCAGAGCGGCATGAAGCCGGTGCCCGCGCTGGAAGCCCCCCTCGCCGAGACCACGGCGCCGAGGCTGTCATCCCAACTGACATCGAATTCGACTCACCTCGGGTCACCATGTACACGGAGGCGGAGGACAAGGAAGCACGACAAGACGATGTCGACTTGTTGGAAGAGGGCCGGCTGTTAGCCCTCAGCCGGTCCGCCATCTACTAGCAGGGTCTACACCGTTACCACAACCGGAAGGTCAAGCCAAGATCCTTCCAAGAGGGCGATCTTGTGCTCCAGTTGATCCAGCGAACATCCGGCCAACACAAGCTCTCGGCCCCTTAGGAAGGCCCCTTCGTCATCAGCCGGGCTCTAGAAGCCCAAGGCACACAAGAGAGATGATTCCAGCAAGGAGTCAGAGCGACCATGGAACGCCAATCTTCTCCAAAGATTTTACAGTTAAAATGCAGTATGTACCACGCTACCTTTTGCATTAAAGTACGAGACAACGGGCCCCCGAGGAGTACTCGGGGACTACCCTCTTTTATATATGAATGATGGGTATCATACCCATGGTTATGCCACTACATTCGCTTTTTTCGTCCGGCATCGGGTTCGACTAGTCGGCCCGGGGACTTGCCGCCTTGAGTTATGTCCAAGTTCTACCTGCAGTCAAACAAGTAATGTGTCGGCACCCAAGCCCTCTCTTGTGAAAGTCGTAGCTCAGAGAATCGGCTATCCGACTGACAAGAGCTAAAGGCGGAAAAGGAGGCCCACATGAAAAACGGCTAAGGACTAATGAA